>NW_008592851.1:0-843 GCF_000691845.1 Merops nubicus | reverse complement strand
GCTGAACCACACTAATGTTTCACACCTGGTACTCCAAAACTTGCACAGAAAACCAGCAGACTAACCTTCATTTTTTCCCTGAATCTGTGCAGAACGTACAACATACAGAATTCCTAAATAATGAGGTGATCAGACCTTTCCAACCCACGCTCTACTAAATCGGTTTTAATTACTAAACATTAAAATATATTGGGCCCTTGTTTAAAATGTTGCATCTTTACCCAAGACACAAATAAGCAAAAGCTACTAGCTGGAAACAGTCCAAATAGCCCAGATGTGAGTAAAATAATTTCTCTGATGGGTCCTTCTACACTGAGGCTTATTCTTGTCAAACACAGTCCAAACAACTTTCATCTACCAGCTTTCAAGGTTCTGTGTAAGACTCCTTAGCTTTCTGTAGCCAAGAAAACAAACACAGAAAGGAATTTACTGCTTAAAAACACCTTAATGATATGCAAACGTGATTTATTACCATCAGTATAGTTCAGTCCATGCTCTCCAATCAGTCCAAACAAGCTATGAAAAGATCCCATCTCTGTTTTTCTCCTTAGCTGAATACATTTTTTTGCCTAAAAATGCCACTGGCAGGATTTTTTAAGGCCCAAAGAAAGCAAGCTATTTAGCAAACATTAGGATCTCTGGAAGGATAGAGGTGGTCAGAAACAGTGTCTGTCATAATTCGGTATCGAATGGGTATCGGGTCAGGTTGTTTGTGATTTTAGTTTAGGGAAAAGGATTGAGGTCGAGACGTCCACGTGGGACTCGTCTTCCGGGGGAAATAGGTTAAAGCCCCTTATCATGTTCAATAATTAGTGCTGAGATTAGATATGTATATATATATAT
>NW_008592850.1:39471-64472 GCF_000691845.1 Merops nubicus | reverse complement strand
CAGCCGCCGCCCTCCGCCTCCTGCCGCCGCCGCAGCCCCCCTTGCGGCGCCGGGCTTCCCCTGCTCTGTGCTGAGGGTTCGGAGGCACGCTGCCTACTCCAGGGACAGAAGCGGGGCTCGGAGAGGGCCGAGGTCACGGGGTTTTGTAGGTGAGAAGCTTTTTTGTGGTTACTTCGCGAAAGCACGGAGCTTTATCGCCGTTTTTTGCCTCTTGGGAGGTTGTGTCCCACTCCCCATTGATGTTTCCAAAGATAGAAACGGTTCGGTTGTTTCCTCGATGCTCATAGCCGTTGGTGGTGCTTAATTATACATGTGCAAAACAGTCTTGTTAAAATCATTGAGGCCATTAGCAAAATGGAGCAGTCTTTGCAAGATTGGCTTCTGTGTCGGTATATAAAACAAAAAAACTAATTTCTGTTTGACTTTACAGGCTACATACAATAGAAGAAAATTAGTGGAAAACATGAGCACTTTGGACTGAGTTATGAGGAAGAGCTGAATATGATTAAGGAGCATGAGACTATATGCAGGGAATCTCAGTGGGATAGTCTGAAGATCAAACAGTATTTATTGCTCCTAGAAAAGTGAGCATTTAGCCCTTATTGGAAGATTTAGCACAGGATCAGTTGTATCAGTTAAGAACATTATCCTCTCCAGAGGTCAAAGAGTCCCCATAAGCCTGTCATGAATATAAATAAAAATATTCCTAATTAATTTGTTGGGTGTTCTGAAGTTGACAGAAAGTAAGGCTATCTTCTGAAGTAAGAGACGTGAAAAAACAAACTTGTGATCTCAGGGTGATGACTCAGAGAAATAAACCTGTAGAAGAAGGCAGCGCTAACAAAAATCAGAGAAGTTGCTCTGGAAAAGTTAATACAGAAAATGCCACTTGTAGGTATGAAAATGATAACATCATTGGCAGGTACCACTAAAGAAATGGTAGTGGTCAAGCATCCAGCACCACCTCAGAAGCCAAGTTACTGCAGGTCCGATTTTCATGTTAAAAGCTCCATTATCTCATTAGAAAAGACAAAAGCTATTAGTAAAGTAAACGGTCGAGCAGGTGTGCTACAGACAGATCCCCAGAATTTAAAAAGAGATAAAACTGAAGAAATAGAGACTGTGGTTAACTACAGCTATGATTTTAGAATCATAGAACCCTTTAGGTTGGAAGAGACCTTCAAGATCATCAAGTCGAACCCTTGAGCCATTAGGGCTCTAAAGTCCTCTGCTAAAAGAGATCAGAATCTGTCAGGGTTGGAAGGGACCACAAGGGTCACCCAGTTCCAACCCCTCTGCCATGAGCAGGGACACCTCCCACTAGATCAGGCTGCCCAGAGCCTCATCCAGCCTGGCCTTAAAGACCCCCAGGGATGGGGCCTCAACCACCTCCCTGGGCAACTCTACAGATTCTGATACAAGCATAAGTATTTCAAGAAAGGGAAAAATAACCAGGGAAACCTGTAAGAAGAAAAGCAGAGTGATTTCAAAAGCAGAGCAACAAGACTTAGATGTTGAACTGGGAAGAGTGCTGAGAAAAGGAAATAAGCAGTCAAGTGTGAGGTCTGCTCAAGAACAGTTGGAAGAGGCAAGAGATGCGATTAGACCAGACACTTCAAAAATATACGAGAACTTCCAGCAGAGCAGACGTGAAAAGCCTACTTCCACACCAGTGTTGTCTGTGAAAGTGGATGCAGGATCTATTGATGAAATAATTGCTTCCCTGCAGTCTGCTTCTCCATCTCCCTCAGATCAGATGATCAAAGAACTCCTGGAGAGTGTTCTTGGCCAGAACTACAGCATAAAAATGGAAGTAGGTGAACCAGAACAAGAGCAATATTTTTCTCTTGGGTAAATATTACTTTTATAAGAGTTGTATATTTATTTTTTTTTTCACAGCTCCTACAATATGTTACGACACAGAAGGCAGAAAAAACAGATGAATAAAGACACTAACATATCATAGAATATTCTTAATTGTTTCTCATGACAATTTTTTTATGTCCCTTAAAAATGAGAATGAGCCAATATCAAAATATATTAATATAAACTCTTTTGGGGCATTATTTTTATTACCCTGCTTATAGTTGAATACATATTTATCTCATTTTCCTTTTTTAAGATGACATATTCCAATCTAACGGATGAAAAAGTGCATTAAATGCATTTGGGATATTGTTGGAAGTACTGCTTCTTTTAGTTATTGTTTAGCTTGTGAGGTCTCGGTAGGACAAATTCTTAATTGCTACAGTTAGGTAGATTGTGTAACCAGTGGTAAGAGTTAATTAGTTCAATTAGTTACAGCAGGAGCTATTGGTAATACCAGGCATCGGGTAGATGCCACAGAAAACTTCCCTAGATTTCCACCAGAGGGTTGCTGATTAATTTGTTAACTAGACTAGTAGTTCACTATCAGATGGGTCTTTGTCCTCTCTTAGAAAAACTGATAGTTTTGATTGAGTTCCAAGAGGGCTGAAACTTATGTCACAAAAATCACTGTTGCACTTGGTGTTCATGCAAGTGCTTGTTAGGGAAGCCATGGAATGAACAGACCCATGGAAGGGTAACTACTTTTCATCAGTAACTGCCTCTGCAAGGAAGTATGGAAGACATGAAAAGCACAAGAACCTGTGTTTTAAAAGATGACAACATTATTTCCCACAGCTGTCAAAATGCTGCCTTTTATTATCATAGAGCATTTCTCATAGAATATAAGTGTAGTACGTTACATTTCCTTAGTGTGAGATTGACTGTCTTTCACTCAAAAAAATCAGGAAAAAAAAGAATCCTAAATTGAGTTAATTTATATGTGCAGGTACATGAGCAGCAATAGTCTGAAACTGCATTTCCAGTGTTTGTGTGTCCTCTGATTTGATTTTCTTCTTGAGAGCTGTTTGTGTAGTTTAAGCATTCACTGTGTCTTCCACTCTCTGAATTTTCTGGTTTATTCCAGTTGGGATTGAAATCAGAGAAGACATTTATCAGTGTGACAGTATGGAGATGATCCTTCTTCATTGGTTGACTAGTATTTGAAGAAGGTAATAATTTGGGATTGTTCTCTGGTTGAAATTTGGCAGTTGGTTACAAAAATACTTCAGGCAGATGGGAAGAGGGCTAGAGAATATCCTGGGCCTGGAAAACCATTTCTGGTTCAATTTATCAGAAATAATTGTTAGTGGTTGTTAACATGTGCTGAGTTGCGTGTTTTTTCTTACTCATTTATAAACATGTCTTATGTTTTAGGTAGGATTTTCAAAGTTCAGCCTCTAGCAAGTCCTGTTGTTTTAAAATTGAACAGAATTGATTTTCTGTTTGCAGTGGGAGCTGCTGGGCTCTGAGCTTTGAAAATCTGACCTCTGGAATGCTGTGATCTTTATTTCTAGAACTTACATCAATCAGGTTTACAGTAAAATAAAAATTTAAACTTGGCGATGACTTTCTGGTCCACTTGTTTGTTTTGCAGTGGTTTTTTAGATATGGACATATGGGCATCAGTGAAGATGAATGAGACCTGTGCTGAATAAAATTTCTTTTTTAATCAAAGGCATTTGCAGCAGGTGTCTTTTGAACTTAAATGATGTTATAAATAGGGTGAAGACTCTAGCAATTCTTTGTTATTATTATGCATGGTGTATTTACTTTACAGTGAGCTTCAAAGCTTGCTTCCTCTAATGAACTAAGAAATCTATTATTTTAAATGAAATAGAAATAACTAGGAAAAGAACAGAGCTGCTAAAATGAAGACAAACTCTCAGGGTTTTTCATTTCTTACAAAAATATTCTGTTCTCTTTATCGTATTCTTGATCTTGCATTAATAACTGGTTAGCATGGATAGCTTATGATATTGCTGTGGGGGATGAGCGCTGTTTCCCCCCCACATGGAAAAGAGCATTATCTGGGGAATGGAATGCCAGCTTGGTGGGATGTTAGTACTTAGCCCTGTTTTCTTTGAGTGAAATCAGCTGTGAATAATGACTTGTACCACATCTCCTGTTAAAAAGTAGAATTTTTATTATAATATAATTTCCGGTGCCCAGGAGTAATTTTGTTGCCTTTATGCTTGTCGCTATCCCTGAAATATATTGCATTATTGAGTTATATGTTGGATTTAGTATCTGTAGGAGAGTGTTTATATTCAATTCAGAAGTGCGTTTTCTTGGTATCCAGCTTGATGTTCAGCTTTCTTGGTGGTGAACTTGCAGCTCATCTTTAGTTTGTTAATGTTTTCAGCAGATTAATTTTTTTGGTAACTCAGATGAGCTTATGAGGATGGTAACTAAATGAACAACATTTTTGTTCTTGAACAATAACATAAAATTTGAATGTTTCTATTAAACAAGGACTACACAGTGCACCATACTGGCAGCAAGCCAACACCAAATATACTTGAGTTTTAAAAAAAAATTCTCTAGCTCTTGTCAGTGAATCTCAATAGCAAGGCCTTGAGAAGATATTCTCTCTAATGCAGTGATACTCTCTCAAAAGTTTTAATGGAGACTAATTATTGTTAAATTTCAAGAAGAGATAGACTTGTATTTGCTTTATATCTATAAGCAAATACAAACAAATATTTGCTCATAACTTTATCTCACTTTGCATTTTGTGTACTTTATATTTCAACAGATGTGAAAATTACACTACTGATCATATACTGCATTCTGATAAAACAGTATTTTTAAGAGGTTTATTGAAAATATGTCACTTTTCTTCCCCTTAGTGCTATAAAGTTTATTCTAAGTGTCAGGGAAACAAACGAGAAACTTTGATTTATATTTTTAGTTGTCATGAAGTGGTGAAACGACCTAACTCTTCCAATTGGTTTTCTTATTTTCTGCTTGCAAGTGGCTTGTGGAATGTCCTTCTCATGGTCTAAGCATTCTTTAAAATGTAGCTAAATCAAGATCATAATGCTTTTTATTATGAGTTTGCTAGTACCTTATTAATTGGGAATGCACACATTGACTATGCTCAATAAGGTTAATCATTGCAAAGGCTGTGGCACTTCCTGTTTGGAGATGCTCAGTCTTCAGGGGTGGACACAGCAACTCCTGGAAACAATTTTTTTTTTTTTTTTTTTGTCCCTGGAACAGTTAACTTATAACATTACATATAATGTTATCATATAACATCATTTTTAGAAAAAGATGTTTTACTTCATAATGTGGCAAGAAACTACCTAGGGAGGGATGTTGGGAAGATGGTTTACATTTGTGGAATTCTGAGGTTTATCTGTTTGTTTCTTCAAAGTTACTAGTGCAAGTCATTAACTAAAAACAACCCAGTTGTGCAGTTTGTTACGTTGTATCAACAATCACTTTCCAGTTTCTTGTGATCATTAGGCCTGTATCATTTATGCTTGTCTTAAAAATGTTATAGGCTTTATGGGGCAAGGACTATCCTTTTACACTGAAGTTTAGCAAAATGGGATACTAATCCTCATTAGGTCAATAAGCTGCTGTGATAATATGCAAACAAACTGGTTTTATTCAGATAGGTTGTAATCTCCCGGAGTTTCAAGCCTTGTCAAAGAGGTACAGGGTGATTAGCTATGTTTGTGTATAAATAATTTCTATAAATTAACTTTATTGAAAGAATGTTCTTAAATATTTATATGCTCACACGTCTAGACTGACTTTATGTCATTTATCAGTCTATTCTGCACCAGTGATAGTTTTCTTGTCAAAACAGAGGAAAATATTTTATTTTAATAGCATGTAACTATCAAATGAGGAGTCACAGAAATACCTGATGAAAATATTTAAGTACAATAAATTTAAAGGTAATTAAAAAAAAAAAGCAGACCACCAGTAATGAATGAAACTTTAATTTTCTTTGTGTCAGGACACACAATGAGTCTTTTCAGCTAGAAAGGATACTACAGACGTACCAAAATGATGGAAAATATTTAAATGTGTTTGAATGAGTTATCAAGCTTCTTGGGTACCTAAACAGTTTTCTACACCTGCAGGAGGAAGGCTATGGCTAATAATGCTGTTTTTTAAAGCTGCAGCAGAAATTTCCATCATAAGGTTAAAATATCAGTGCAGGAAACAGCTTCGTCAAGAATGGGTAGAACACAAAAGAAGAGATTCCCACAGGAATTAAGGGTTCCCACAGTTCTCAACACTTTTATTTCCTCACGTTAGATCACACCTCTTTGGCCTTTTATTTGTTCATGCAAACACACAGCCCGTAGTACATATATAGATAGTACACGTAATTTTATTAAAATAACAAAACAGCATTGTGCCTGTGAGTCTCCCATGGGGAATGGACAAAAGGGAAAACACCACACCCAGCAAAGGAAAGCAGTCACACAACATGGGCAAGTGTCTAAAATGAAATTAAGATAATATTTGCTCATATAATTCTGTTGGTTTTGACAGAACAGGAAAATTAATATGTAAAATTATAATTTTCATATTATGCAATGGTTTAGAAAGGCAAGTTGATCCAGTCTGGTTGAATGAAAGGCTTTGTGAGAATTTTTCTCTGATTCTGTGATTTGGATAATAAATTGCATGGGGAAAGAACTACAGTCAGATAAAATGGATTGTAATAATTAATAGTCCATGGTAATCACCATGTTTGAAACTATGTGTGTGTTGCAAAGAAGAGGAAGATCATTTTGTATGGCTTGGAAAGATAATGCTGAATCTGTTCCTTCTAATCTGAGTTGTTACTACATTATTTTAGTTCCTTACTCTCATGGTGATAGGGGAAAAAAAAGTAATATGAATAATTTTTTTTTTCTTAAGCTGTCTTTTCTGTCAAAGGTAGATAAATAACTAAGGCTTCGGCTAAAAGCAAAACTCCAGGATGTACAGTCTTCTGCAAGCTCGTAGCTTTTTACTGCTTTACAGTTTACATTCTCAGGTTAGTATGTGCATGGAACACTGTGTTGGCCTAGAGACTCCTTTTTCCTCTTCCTTTTCTAATATGCACGGAAAAAGTGTTACAGCTCAGAATATGCTTCTAATGTGATATTAAAGTTAAATGAAAAAAAATCATAGGCATTAAAAAAATTAGTGTTTCTAGATTACTAGGTGCACAATATGCTCAATGGAATAAAAATTCTACTGTGTGGAAGATTCTTACATAAAAGAGCAAATGGACTTTTTCAGTGCCAGCAAACGGATTTTTTTCATGACATGATCATTGCTAACACCTATTCAACTAATAGCTTTAATTCATTCTTGCATCAACTTGTGTCTCTGAAATCTTTTTTCCCAGAAATATTTAATGTTTCTAGCCATTTAAAAAAAGTATTCTAAAATGAAGTGTAGTTTGTGTGATACTTGTTTCTTACTGTTATCTTTGAAAGCTGGTTCCTCAAGGCAGTATATGGCACAAAGGGTAAAGTACCTGTGTGCTGAGTTCTGTACATGTGTACTAACCATAACCAGGTGCTTAGAAAGCTCATTGTTCTTAAAACTACTGTCTGTTTAGAGAGTTGTTGCTGCATTTTATTTCTGCTTTTTTTAGTATGGATATACTGTACCCAAAAGGGGACTTGTTGAACCATTCCTTTGATGAGAAAGTAGTATTATCTGGGCACTGAGAACAACTGCAACATTAGTAGCTTTTCTGCTACTGGAGCAATTATCATTTTCTCCTGTGGAGAAAATGATTAACTGAGTTTCACTCAGCTTTTGAACCTCTCTACTATAAGGAGTTCCATGAAGTTATTTATAGTAAAATGTTAAGCATGTGTGTAAATGTTTGCAAAAGATGAGCTTAAGATCATTTGCCTTTGAATGTACTTGTTGCCTTCAAACTCATTTGTAACATGAAGACCCAAACTAATTTATGCATATATATTGATTTTGTAACATAGTGTGAATGCTTTTTTTTAGCATACTTGTTTAACACTAGTTTTCTTCTCTTGCTTATACAGAAGGCACCAACTGAATATGAGGAAATAAAAACCAAATCTCAAGTCCTGCCAAGTTTTCACCAAGCAAGCCTGGTAACATTCTGCATTATCTAGGAATGTTAAAATATAATAAGTTAATAGTGCTTCTATTTACTTGCAGAGTTGTTAAGATAGGTAGTTCATATTTTAAACAGATATAACTGGGGAGGAAATGAAATAGTCCATGAAAACATTTTGGTACTTCATCAATCACAAGTATACCTTTATTTTTCTTTTTCTCCCTTTTGTGTTTCTTGTTCATTCCTTTTCTTATGGAGTGTGATTCTCCAACTGCTGGATATAGAGAATTTAGCTTTTATTAAGCACTATGCTGGTGAGGGCAATGGAATGATAAGACATTCATATATATTCATATATATATTTGCGCCCATTATCCTATGCCTTTCATTCAAACTGTTTTAAAAATTTAAATATTTAAGCTTAGATATGCGTGAGGAGTTGCTTAATGTTTAGAGGCATTAATGATTTATTTGATTTAAAAAATCATAGATCTCTTGATATAAATTTCTGCTGTATGTTTCTTCCTGCCTTTTACAGTTTCTTCTTAACAAGGCAATTTGTAGAAGAAACAGACCAGATCTTTAACAAGAAATCTATATAAATGTGATTTAGTGTTAATCATTGTAGGCCCTTTGGCTATTACTATGTTTATTTTTGGAAATCTAGTTAGCTGTTGAGGAAATACTTGGATTAAGAAAAAATTGACACATTGTTCTAGATGCTTCATGAAACACATGGATGATGAGAGAATAATTGCGTATAATAAATATTGTGCTCAATTATCTGTCAGGGAGCACAAAAGTGTTTCTTTTTAAAGTATTGTCTCTTTTGAATTTTTTTCCCCCTCCTCAGAAGACACCAGTAGTTCAGAAAGAGTCTCAAGCAGCAGAAAATGAATCTTGTCTTGAAGATGAGCTGTTTACCTATATTAAGGAGGTAAGCAGGTTTAGTACTGTTGTCAGATAGTGTTAGTTTTCCCATGCTTAATGTTTTCATGCTTTAGAGCATACAGAGGTCTCCAAGCTGTTTCCTTACCACCTGCCCTTTAAAAGAAGATTTTCTATAAAACAGGTCCTCATACTGGTCTTGCAGCTTAAGGTTAGAAGAAAAAAACAAATTAAGGTTCATTCGGTCAGATGTTGGGTTAGGCTTGTTTTTATGAGATTGGGAAGAAGATTACAAATGAAACAATGTATAAATAGAATCCTAAACTACATATAACAAGTGGATGCCTTCCTGGAAAATGGCATAATGGTCTATATCCTTTTGGTTTTGCATTTCACACATGACAAACTGTCATTAGTTTATCAGCTTTATAAAGCTTAAATTTTTGGTAGAGGATCAAGTTTATAGAGACAGTACCACAGCCTACATCAAATAATTTTTTTTTTTTCCCCGTATTTTGTCAGTTTCTAGAATTCTGGTATTCCCAGGCTATAACCAGATAATAAATTAAAACCTTAACCTGGTTCTTTCTGCAGCTTTGAGGTAAATGATTTCTTGGCCTTAACATTATTACATATGCTTTTTGTAAAACAGAACAATACTGTTTATTATGTTTACAATGGTATAATGCAAAGGACAATGAAGAATGGGATATGTTTCCCCTAGGCAGTGTTATGTGCAGAGACACCAGGTAGCCTTAGCCTAACTTAAATAAATGAGACATTCAAATTGGATAAGCTACATGAAAAGACAGGTACAAGTAGGTAAGGAGGTAAAAAAGGGACCAAAATGAAAAGGGGATGAGACACATGTAGGAGGCTTGTTGATCATGGAATGGCTTAGGTTGGAAGGGACCCTAGTGATCATCTAATTCAACCTCCCACTTGTTCATGGCCCAGTATTTGTGAGTATGTTATTTCAGGGTCTAGTCGTTGTAAGGCAGAGGTCTAGTCAAGAAAGCTAGGGAGGGACTTTTTAGGATATCGAGTAACAACAGAACTAGAGGGAGTGGGGCAAAGCTGGAAGTGGGCAGATTCAAGCTGGATGTGAGGAAGAAGTTCTTCCCCATGAGAGTGTTGAGACCCTGGAATGGGTTGCCCAGGGAGGTGGTTGAGGCCCCATCCCTGGGGGTCTTTAAGGCCAGGCTGGATGAGGCTCTGGGCAGCCTGATCTAGTGGGAGGTGTCCCTGCTCATGGCAGAGGGGTTGGAACTGGGTGACCCTTGTGGTCCCTTCCAACCCTGACAGATTCTGATCTGTTTTAGCAGAGGACTTTAGAGCCCTGGTGGCTCGGTGGTTGGACTTGATGATCTTGGAGGGCCCTTCCAACCTAAATGATTCTACGATTCAAAATGAAAAACCCTGTGAATGCCTAAGGGCCTTGCTTCTGCTTGTCCCCCTAGATAGTTTGGCCCTGATTGTCTCTCTTCAAGTTGCATGGAGAAAGGGATATGAAGGTAGGCACTTGCCTAAAATTCCAGAGCACCAGCAAGCAGCTTTCCTGATCAATATTAGGATAGCCAAGAACCAAAGATGCACACAGCTTACCCTGAAGGGCTAAGGGACAGGGCAGCTCTGGGAGCAAGTCACAGGGAGATGACAAATCTCCCATCAGGCTGCAATGGGGATACATGAAGCAGAGCCCTAAGTGACCTGGCGATGCTGGCCTGAGCAGTTCTAGTTGGCAGGCATTCTTTTACAGCTAAGGATTCATATTACCTAGCAATCATTTGTGGTAGAAAGTTATTTCTGTTACATGGATTAGAGTTCTGTTGAAGAAAATAAGTAAAAATAAAATTCTATTACTTTAAAAAAAATTCTCCTAAATCAGAAAAAAACTGTTTTGGAACTTTCTGTACAATATTAGTCTGTCTGTAGGTCAGAAATGTTTCTGATTCTTCAGTAACTGAAATCTCATATGCCATCTGTACTTGGTTATAAAGTTTTATATAATTAGTATTACTAATGATGTTTGCAGGTAGTTTTAGGAGTATACTTGGCAACACCTGTTGATCAGTTGGTTACTAAACTAAATATACCAAATAATGTGTAAACAATACACAGCACAATGTCACTGATGCTAATTTTTGTAATTTCAAGAATATAGTAAGAATATTTATTACTTCTAAATTCTATAATATTTGCCAACAGAAGTTTCCCAATTATTTAAACAGTATTACGTTACTTAAATATTTAATTTGAAAGTGCATACTTTCACTTCTACATATGGGAACAATAATGGAGACAAAATTTTAGAAAAAGAAATGGGTTTAAGAACCCATATGTATCAGCTAAATCCTATATTGCAGTTCCTTAGCAGAGCTATTTCTATATAGAGTAAGAGCGATGTACTGTGTATTGGCATTTCTGTAGAACACTATATTGACATGTTTATATGACATCTTATTTTTAAAATGGTGGACTAATTAATTTAAAAATTATTTTTGCTTGGTAGACTGCAATGCCCATGTAATTTTGCAACATTGATTGGTTATGCAGAAGAACTTGAAAGTTTGGTTATATACCAAGTAGATAAAAAAAATGCAGCTATTTGCTTTAGTTATTGTATTTTTAACCGAATTACAAAAATGCTTTGATTAAATGTTGTGTTAGTTCACTGTTTTTTCTAAAAAGGAAAAGTCTAAAATTACATTTAAAATGTCCATGTAATAGTAAGTGTGTTGGCTCATGTTCTCCAATTTAAAGCTTAAAAGCATTTCCCTCTACTTAGCATAGTCTCCATAATTCATTAACAAGAGTGTGTTGAAGTCCCCCTTCATGTTCTCTTTCACAAAAAAGACAAGATCACAGAACTTTGGCTTATTACATTTAAACTAGTTTGAGAGGTTTTCATTAGCCATACTGGTGTCTGACATCCACAAGTGTTACTCAGTAATTTCTGTTGTTCTGGATATCACACAGCATTTTTTCCAAATTACTTGAGTGAGCATTCATGAAGCTTGTAATTGGCAATGCATCCAGTCAGGTTCCTTTTTTTTTCCTTTAAATTGGACAATAGATCAAGACAGAAATATTTACCTGACATTCAAATGCAAAAGTTGTATTCTTATATTTGGTTCTTTTTAATGGTACATGTACTACTTTCAAACTTCTCTGTTTCTTATTTTTGTTACCCTGTTTTCTCTATGTAAATCTGGTTGACTTCCAGTTTCTCTGGTAAATGTCAAATATCTGACTTTGGTCCTTTGTATTTTTTTTCATGTATGTGCTGATATAAGCAGTGGTGTTGGTTTCAAAAATAAATTAACAATATATGAAACCATTTTAATTTTGAATAAGCCTTTTCAGGAGGTAGTGACTTATTTAGGTATGTTGTGCAGTTCTCAGTATCTTTTACTTGATGATCAAATACTTGTTTATGAACTATAAATTTCCATAATTTTTTCATGCAGTCATTTTTTCTAAGAACTTAAATACTGCTGAAATTATCATTAGACATAGATATCATGTCCAGTTATATTCTGGAATAAATAGAGCATGTAGGTGGACAAAAAGTAGAGTACTATGCTTTTGTGATTCATTTAACCAGATATGCGACTAAAAATCTTAATTAAAAAGTCATTTGGTCACAACAATTGTATTCTTTGGTTTGCTATAAACTAAGCTAGGCAGCCTTACAGAAGTACTAACTACTACTAACTGCTAAACCCATGGTGTATCAGGAAGAGCTGACCAATAAAGTGGACTTATGTTTCATCCTGAGAAGTTTTTTTTTTAAAGACAAAGCACTTTCAAATTTGTTTTCCTCACTGTGTTGTTCTGTTTCTGTCTTTATGTTATGATTATACGTCTTTATTTTCTTGAATCTGCCTTTTTTGTATTATATATGCAAGCTTTTAAGTGGAGTTCAGAAGAATCTTTTTTATTGATGGCACTGCTAGTCTGTTTTATGAAGGTGTGTAACAGTTTGCAGGAAACATTAGTGTGGAATGGCTGAGGTTGGAAGGGACCTCTGGAGGTCATCCTATATGGAAATAGCACAAGGATATACATTCTGAAGCCAAGTTTTATGAAACAGATGCAGCCACTTTGGCAGCAGTGATGTCTTCAGTAGTTCCTCTTCCTTGCTGTTTGCTCTTGCTCCTGTGTTACAGTGAGCTGCTGCTGCCAAAATTTCTACATGGGGACACTTTATAAAGGGAATTGGAGATCTAGATTAAGTTTTGCCTTCCCTCCAGACTTTTTAAACTTTTTTTCTTTTTTTTTTTGACATGGATAGCTTATCTGATTTATTTCACAGCGTGAAAAAATAATTTTTGGCAGGACTAAGCAGGTGGTGCTACAAGAAACAGAAATAAGCAGCTGTGGGTGGAAACAGTAGGAATTCCTTACATTTGTATTCATGTTGAAGTTCCTGTATTTAATAAACATAATATTGAAGAAAATTTTCTAAAAATGTCATCCTTTAAACTGTACATATCTGCCTGAATTTTCTTAAAAATAATAATACAAATTTTAGATGTATTCATACTCTTCTAAGTTTGATAGTTCTGAATGGTAATATGATGATTTTGATGCTCATGATTATTTTGTGTAATAGATTGAAATACAGTCACTCAGAAATGCAGTTGAGGTAGGGCAAATGGTTAATTTTGTTTTGTCACACTTTTCTGCTTATTCTGTATCCTGAATAGCTGTGGACACTGCTATGATTTGCGTTGTGACAGCAGTTCTAAACTATGCTAGATTATTTGTGTTTTCTGATGGTCAGAGTCTCTTGTGTGCCATTGTTTCTTGCTCTACTCCAGAGTGGATGTGAAATATTCATATAACTTAGTTTGTAATACTGTGTTTATCTTCAGTTCATGAACATTTTAGGCTACATCCTTGGATGTGCTACAGGTGGAAGGGAAAGCAATATTAAAAATTAAACCAGATGAAATTCAGCTACAAGAGGAACGCTACTTGCAACAGTCTTTGCCTCCTCAGGATTCAAATGTCAAGTAATTTTAAAATCTTATTTCATTATTATAAGAAAGATATTGAAAATATATTGTTATTAGTGCATAGCATGATAGGTAAGTTTGGAGAAGAAGTAATGCTATCCCCCCAGATTTGGACTTGAACAGTGGCAATTTCTAATCTAAATTATCAAGTTTATTTTGGTATCTCTAGTTTTAATTTGGGATTTTTCTCCTTGAAATACTTCTGGTTTATGGTTTTTAAAATCCAGAGGGGCTATTCAGTCTTGCTGTATGCAGATGAAGCTTCTCTTGACTGCAGTAGAAACTGAAGTTGCTTGTGTGGGGGTTGAATTTGTCCATACAATTCCAAGCATAATCTAATCAAAATAATTAAAAACAAACAATGGAAAATACCACAAATTTAATATAAGCAATGCCAGCTGTAAGTCATCATCTTTAAATAGAGAAGATGTATTAAAAATTCATTAACTTGAATTTGTATTACAGTCAGTGCTTGTCTGAAATTCAGGAGATTTTACATGGAGAGCTGTAATTTAAGGACAACTGCTTATTACCTTGCTCTTGTCATAGGCTGTATCAGTCATTCTGTGGTAGGAGTGCAGATTATGAAAGTAGTACGGACTGTGTCCTAATTTAACTGATCCTGTCCATCCCATATCAAGTGAGACTCTTCAGTTTTCTGACCTTCACTGCTAATAAGATATTTGTAGATAGCTTTGTTTAGATGTATTGTAGGTTGCTTCTTCACTTCTCTATTGAGAAAGGAAGGGGTGGGGGGGAAGCTTTAATTATTAGCTTTTGTTGTTCTTAGGGTCCTGAAAGGTCTTTTGGATACCGAAGAGAGCCTTTTTATGGCAGGTCTAAAGTTTGTAAATGGATAATACTTTCAATTAAGTAGCTGAGAATAGTCATGGGAAAAGAATGCTAAGTTTATGAAACAGCCAAATTGGCATTTAAGTGACCCTTTGCATGCCATTGCTTATCAGCATTGCTTAAAGATCATTTGGTTAGCAAGATTATATATTAAAACAAATAGTGTCAACAGACAATGAGTGTTTTACCTTCAATAAATACTTAGTGTCAGATTATCAATGGTGCAGAAACTGCACAATTTTCTAAAAAACCTGTATTTAGTGCATTAAATGAAGGTAATGTAGGCCACACACGTAGTATTGTTTTTTCATGTCCCCTTTTTTCAAAGAATGATAAATTGTCTATTCTAGGAGAGTATGTGCTGTAAAAACATTCACCTTTACCTGGAGCATGCCCCAAATATTTCAGGTTACGTTGATTAAAGCATTCAATTAGTTTATTCAATGAAATTATAAACTTCCATACGAGAGTAGTAATGATAATGCAATTAAAATATAATTAAAATGTCTTTTATTTATTTAAATTAAATGACAAAACTTAGAGAAAAAGTTCCTCTAGAATTTTAAAATTATTTTGCCTGCCATCATTTACAGAAATCACTCCAAATGTTGTAAGTTCAAAGTTAAGCTGTTTGCTGTCTATTATTTTTATTCTTTTTAAATTGTGTGGCAATTCCGTTGCAGAGGATGTGTCAGAGCATCCTGAGGTAAACTTCTCTAAACACTTGTGCTCATGTACAATTTATCAAGTTGAAAATGCAGTGTGAAATATGTCTTCCTAATTTCAAACTAGTTATCTACTTTTTGGAGCACTGAGCTCTGATTTCACACTCCAAAGCAGTTACTTATTTCCATTTATGTTGTAAATGTATTCCAATAGTTAAAAAAAAAAATCCTTTGCATTAAATGAGGTTGCTGTAAGCATACCTTAAATCCTCATCAGTGTCATGCCTTGTGTGATTGAGTTGCTTTTAAAACTGCATATTTAATTTCTATGTTTAACTTTCATGTTTTATTTCATAACTTTGACCATGTTCTCATTCAGGCAAAAATGCCTCTGATTTCATTACAGACTTAAGATTTTAACATCTGGTGAAACCTATTTGTTTTTTTTTTTTTTTTTAGCTTAAAGTAATCAGGCTCTTTTCTCTATATTTAAATTGTATGGCTTGAAAAATATTTTTAGCAGTTTTAACTAAAGTAGACTCATTGCTACTCTTTCCTGCTGGATTGTCATGTGCCTACAAACTTAGACACTCAAACTATATTACTGTAACAGATGTATCTGGTATATACTTGATGTGATGATTTCTTGATTGTGGCTCAAATTTGTGTTATTACACTGATTTTGGTGTTTTTTCTGTTTTCTTTACATATGTGATTTTTCTCTTTTTTGCTGTCATTTTTCAGAAGATATAAGCAAATATAAAATTATTTTTGTAACGAATATGTATAGCATAATCCATCAGTCTTGTGTTTTTCCTTAATTTTGTACTTCTTATTGATTTTGTCTTTATAATATCCCTTTATAACATAAGGCATAGTTCTCAGTAAAACAAAACCCCAAATTGTTGAGTGTCGTTGTCGGAAGAGAACTTCAGAAGAATAGTTAAAACTAGAAACTATTAATTGTAATTTCAAAGTGGAATCTTAACCATTTTAATTTGTGATTTTCTTTCAAAATATGAAGGCACTTATGAACTTTGATTAAAATGACCATATACTTGGGGACCCATTTCTGATTTTTTTTTTTTTTTTTTTAACATCTCAGACATTTTCCATATCCTGCTCTTCACATTGTAACTGTCTGCACGTTAGACATTTATTAACTTTGTAGACTTCATACGGTAGCCAGAGACCATTTTTAGAATTTGATCCGTGGCCTGTGGAAGTCAATAGACTTTCATCATCTTTGGTTCAACCTAGATTGGAGAGTTAAATGGTAGAATTTTTTAGTTATTAACTTTTCAAAGAGAGTAAAAGACCTGGTGTTTCTTCTAAAATCAACAGCTGAACTGAAAAGTTAGGAAGGAGTTCAAGTGACAGCATATCATAAAACTAATTCGAAGTTTTAAGAGTATTTGCAAGGTACTCCGTCATGGAACAGAATTTGCACATGAATGTGTACGTAACATTTTAACATAATATTTATTCACATACCCAATTTAAGCTGTGAATCTGCATAGCCTGGTTTAAGTTTTCAGTGCCGCAAGTGAAAGCTCTGCTTAACGTTATCCAGGTGTTCGTCATCTGTGCCTTGCTTCTCCTAGTCTTATATTACCTCCTTATTTACAATTGGTTTCTAAAGTTTATAATACTTTAGGTGGAAGCGGTTACAATATCTTATTTACAGCAGGACACGCAGACAATAAGGAGGAAAACGCAATGTCTTTCAAATATGTTTATTTGAGTGAGCAAGCTGAAAGGAAAAGGTCTGAACTTAATTATTGTCAGAGTTACTATGATTTAATTTTGTAAAGGTAAAGAATTATGTGTAGAAATAACTTTCATGGTGTTTCAGTAGCTGGTAGTCTTGAAGAAGTGGCAAAGAAAAAGATGAAAAGATCTGGTTTATTTGGTAGATGTGTTTAGTTACAACAAGAGTACTAAAAGGCTTGTATCTTGCTTAATCTAAAATTTATTGTTTACAAAATGCAATTTCTTTTTAAAAATAGGCATATTTTAATTTATATGTCACAATTTGGGTTGTAAATACATGACTTTTTATACTTCATTCTACTTGCCTGAGAAGTCCCACTGAAATAAGAAATATCGAGCAAATCGAGTCGGCTTTCTGTGAATGTAAAAGTCTGCAACAGTAAAAGGTTTAAAGTGCACACCCACTAGCCCTTTATCACGGAGGCAATCTTAGCTCAAACCTGATTCTACAAGCACTTAGGAACAAGCGTAACTTTAATTGAGTATAGTTTTGTTGAGCTCAACACATGCGCAAAGTTAAGCAAATACAGAACTGGGACCTAGATAAACTTGTAGCCAAAAGTATTAATTGCAAAGGTAAAAGGTAGTCATGTGATAACTGCAGGATCCTTCATCTTTACTGAATGAGGAGCTGAAGTAGAACAAAATGCTTAATAGTTAATTTATCTGAGGTTGGTGCAGCATATAAAAAGAGATTTGTAGAAATTTGTTTCTGTTAGAAGTAGTGAGGAAACATAAATGGATTTTAGAATGACCCTATTTAGTTGGTAATATAAGAACATGCTAAAACTTATTTGATGGTAGTGAATTCCTGTATCTTTGAGTTTTTAAAATTTTTGTTTTGCACTAAAATAATGTACATATGAATTAATATGAAACCTCTTTCTTTCTCTGCTTATTGCTTTGGTTACACTTTTGCTTTGTTGTCTTTCGAGTTTATATAATAAGCTCAGAACTGGAGCCTTATACTCTCAAAGTTTGCCTAATGGTTTTTTCAGACGGGCAGTTTCCTGCTTGTAGTTTCTGTATATCACCAGCTCCAGAAATATAAAATTATTGGTCATAAAATCTGTAGTGATCTAAAGAATGGTAAAATTGTAAATAAGGATAAGGCCAGGTCAGTTTTACAGGGCAATTTGTATAGCTTGTTAACTTGGGCTCATCTGAAAAACATGCATTTTAGTGCAGCCAAATGCAAGGTCATAAGGATAAGAATAGGGAATTAGGGTCATCCTTTGTAGGAGGGGAGATTGTGTCCTGAAAAGCAGTAACTCTGAAAGGAGCTTTATAGTCTTGAAAGATAAGCAACAGAAGATGCCTGTGTAATACTCTGAACTTTTAAATTAAACATGTTTACCTTAAAATAAAGGAGGTGAGACATTAGCAGTAATACAGAAGAAAAAGTTTTGGGATTAGAAATACTATACAGAGCTTTTCTGTTCCAGGTAGGTGCTTTAACAACTGAGATACTCATGTCACCACTTGTTCTCTCTTTTGGCTGCATGGCTTTTGCATTCTTTTCTGCTCAACAGCACAACTTTCTGTACCCAGAATGGTCAAATAATCTAATGGTGCGTGAGGTTTGAATCCTCAGATAAGGAACAAATTCTCAGTTCTTGGCGTTGTGCTTCAATAGTGAGTTATAACAAGTGGAATATCATCACTCTGCATTCTTTCCCTGTTTTGTAGAAGAAGAAAGAAACCACCTTGCCCTTCATTGAAAGAATGGAGTTATCCACCTTAGAAGAGGGCTCCATGTTGTGGATTTGAAATGGAGGGAAATTTCTGCCTGCAGCCCCTCAGAAATCTAAGTTCCTGTCAGAGGCAGCAGATTTTCTGTTGGCTAAATCAATGATTGATCTTCTTTATGAAGGTTTGTAGGAACGTCGTGCACTTACTGCACTTAACAGAATGTTCCTAATACCATTCTAGGGGAGCAAGCAGAAGTGTTGATTCCTGCATGCAAGTCTCACTTGTTCTTGAATACCAGTTCCGTAATAAGACATTTTTACAGATCATGATGTTGATTTTACACAAGAGGTACAGCTGGCTTAAATGTTTCGTGCGTGGCATAGTTTCTGATGCAAGAGGATTTGCTAAACAAAAGCATAACAGACCCAACAATTGAGGTTTCAGTCTAGGCAAATTGAGAGCAGCTGTAAGGTTTCAGTGTATAGCAATGAAAGTAGCAGTTTGTGAAATGATCTGTTATAGTCTTGAAATCAAAACTGTATTTCTTTCTGAGCTGTATCATGAGTTTCACCCAGCAAATTGTGAGCTTGATGCAGGAATATTGATGAAATTTCATTATCTATTTTTATTTAGAAGGTTAGGTTAGGTAAACAAGATGCTTTTCTCTGACCTTAAAATATGAATCCATAAATTGCTTCATGAAAATTTTTAGTCATTGAATTATTTTCATGTAGTTCAAGATTACTCTAACCATCAAGGATAGCATTACTACAGAGCATAGGATTAGGTGCTGATATTTCCCTTTGGTTTTTTTGTGACCTTCTGCTTCTGTTGGGAATTTGGGTAACATGCATATAATTTCTGACCATAACTAGAGGGTTTGCTTTTGATTCAGCATCATTTTCTGTCTGTTGGACAGACACAGAGAATCTAAGGACTGATCAGCATTATATACAAGGGTTTCAGCATACCAGTAATCCAGCCATTAACTGTTTTACAGGTCATTGTGGAAGAGGATTTAAGGAAATTCTGAGAGAATCAATAGCTGTCGTGAGCTTTTCTCAGGTATGGGAGACAGCATGTGTGTGGGAAAAAGGGGAAAAAAAAAAAAAACCAACCAAAAAAACCAAACCAACCAACCAACCAAAAAAACCCAAACATCAAAGAAACACCAAACAAACAAAATCCCCCCTCAAAAACAAAACAAAACAAAACAAAAACCCACCCAAATTTAGGAAGTCAGTGATGGAGTCAGAAGTAACAAAAAGAGAAGTTATCACTTCACTGACCCTAGACATGACAAAAAAGGAAGGGCTGTGAAGACTTTGAAAACAGAGGAGCATCTTATATTTAAATGAGCTTCTCCTCTATTAGTTCAAAGAACAGGATAACATTCAAAGCAAGCCACTGTGATCTTTGCAGTAGTGTTTTGAATGAATCTGAAAAGAACAAGATGTTGCTTGTGTAGGCTGAAGAAACAGGTGTTGTGGCAAGCAAGATATGAAATTAGATACCAGACTTCAGCTTTGTAGAGAGAGTAGAAAAAAACCTTTAATTTTAGATTGTTGTGAACTATACCTGTCTTCTGAGTCTGTATGAATGATGGGATGCTAACCATAGTGATGAAGACAAATTAGTGGGGGAGGCCAAGAAGTCTGGAAAGGGAATGTCCCATAAGATCCTTCCTTTCAGCCTTGCTGAGCCAGCACTGTCAGCTTGACATATCTAAGAGAAAGATCATCTGGTATTTTTGTTGGTGCAGAACATAGAGATGAATCACATTCTGCTTAGTAACCATTGAGAGGGTACCTGTACATGGTTTTTGACCAGAACATTACTAGAAATAGAGTAAAGGAAGAATCCAGTAGAGGATAGAACCCCTTGAAAGACCCAGGAAGCTGAAGGAGTTTGATGGGAGTGGAGCTAAGAGAGATGAAATACAGAAGCTATAGGAGGATGGGATTTGAAGAGAATGATTTGGTTTTCAAGAAGCAGGCAACACATTGAGGACATTGAGGGTGAGTTTGAGTTTTATGAATCAGTAGAAATTTTTGAGAAAAAATTTTAACATGAAGAGCTACATTCCCCAGAGATGAAGAGAGTTTAAGTTTAAAGAGAATGCCATACCACAATTCATTGCTGAATTTGTTTAATCATCGAAATCTAGAAAACGACATTCTTTGGAGCACTGCCATCTAGTGGCACCATCTGCCATCATCTTCGCTTTTAGAACGCTTGCCTTACGTGGGGCTTGAAGGTCAAAGGTATCGTCACCTGACACTAATTTAGGTCTGTTTAAGCTGCTCACATTTACTCGCCCATTCATTGCATTTATCTAATTTCACAAATACAAATGATCTATGTGGGGGTAAACATTTCTGTAGTGGATAGTAAAATTCAAATGACTTTATCAACTATTTTAAATAGCAATAGATCTATTTTTTTTTTTTTTGTTGTTGGTACTAGTTCTGAGTTCTGTGAAAGAATCTTGTTTGACTAACAAAGTCCAAAGAAGTGTACAGTAATAGGATTTTATGGTAGACCAGATGAAGAAGGAAATAATTTTCTTGCTTTAAAGTCTTGTCTTCACTGTGAAAAATATCCATAGGCTTAAAAATCTGACTTTTCATTCACATCTGCAAAAGATGTCTTGCAGAGCCAGCCGTATTAATTTATGAAGATGTAAACTTCCCAAGGTCAGCTACAACTCTCTACTGGGATTAACTGCATTAAGTTTATTTCATCAGAGAGCCAAAGCACCTTGCTTTTGCTCTCCTATTTAATCTTTGCATACTCTGCAGGCCTCGGTTATCTGGGAGTTAAAAAAGCTACTTTTCTAGCCATGAAGACAAATATTAAGATAAATACATTTTTATGAAGGTTATATATGGATAGTCAAACCAGTTCCTGGCACATATCCTAAAAAAATTTCAACAGGATTTGTAGTTTCATGTTATGTTTAAGATTCCTTCATGCAGGAGTGCCTGCATCTCCTCGAGATGTTCTGATTTTAGTTTTTTTACCTGCAGATGGAAACAGATTATTATTAGATCAATATTATTACTATTTGAAGCTTTCCCCCATGTTGCTTCTCTCTTCCAGAACTGAAAAGTCTGAATATTGTTTTGCATTAACTCAGCAGATTACTTAGTATAAACTGCTTGAAATGAAAACTGTTTATAACAAAAGTGCCCTAAAATAGGGACAGCTTCTTTTTACATTGTTCACTTAGCACACTTTAAACCGCCAAATGCTAAGGAATATTTTGATTGTTTTATACCTTTTTGAATCTTGTATAACTTCACTTGACATTCCTTTTTGCAGAAACCCACCTTGAAGAGTTAGAATCACCTGTGGTGGGTTGACCCTGGCTGGACTCCAGATGCACAACAAAGCTACTCAGATCGCTCCCCATTCTAAGCTGGATGAGGGAGAGAAATAACAAAAGGCTTGTGGGTCAAGATAAAGACAGGGAGACATCACTCACTAATTATGGTCACAGACAAACCAGACTCAACTTGGGGAAAAAATAATTAATTAATTTATTGCCAATCATATCAGAGTAGGATAATGAGAAGCAAAACCAAATCTTGAAAAACACCTTTCCCCCTGCTGCCTCTTTCTGGGCTCAATTTTACTTTGGATTTTCTCTGCCTCCTCTCCCGCAGCAGCGCTGGGCTATGAGGAATGGGGGTTGCAGTCAGTTCATCACATGTTGTCTCTGATGTTCCTTCCTCCTCAGGGGGGAGGATTCCTCACACTCCTTTCTTGCTCCAGTGTGGAGTCCCTCCCACAGGAGACAGTCCTCCACAAACTTCTCCAGTGTGAGCCCTTCCCATGGGCTACAGTTCTTCACCAACTGCTCCCGTGTGGTTGTCTTCTGAGGGGTGGAGTCCTCCCACTGGCGGACTGCTCCAGTATGGTTTGGCCCGAGTCACAAGTCCTGCTGACAGAGTTGCTCCAGCGTGGGCTCCTCTCTCCATGGGTCTGCAGGTCCTGCCAGAAGCCTGCTCTAGTGCAGGCTTTCCCCAGGGTCACAGCCTTCTTTGGACACATCCACCTGCTCCAGGGTGGGGTCATCCAAGGACTCCATGTGGATATCTGCTCCATTGTTAACCTCTGGGCTGCAGGGGAACAGCCTGTCTTACCATGGTCTTCATTGTGGGCTGCAGTGGAATCTCAGCTCTGGTGCCTGGACCTCCCTCTCCTTCTTCACTGACCTTGGTGTCTGCAGAGTGGTTTCACATATTCTCACTCCTTTCTAGCTGCAGTTGTGCAGGGTTTCCTCCCCCCAGCCCCCCCTTCTTAAATACGTTACCACAGAGGCACTTCCACCATCACTGATGGGCTCAGCCTTGGCCAGAAACGGGCCTGCCTTGGAGCTGGCTGGTGTTGGCTCTATCGGACATGGGGAACGCTTCCAGTGGTTCCTCACAGAAGTCACCTCTGTAGCCACACTACTACCAAAACCTTGCCATGCAAACCCAATACACCACCAAATACTTAAATGTAAAGGAAAACGAGAAAGGCCAAACACCTGTCAAGTTATTTTGTTTTTATTTCTTGTTAATCTTCTCTTTAAGAAATAGGTTTTTTTGGTCAAAACTTCCACCTGAAGAAAGGAACACGTCAGAAAGAATTCAGGGACTGCTCCCAGATCTATAATATTTCTCCCTGTGTGAGAACTACAGCTTCTGGGCTAGTGCTACTACATTTTAAGGATTCCATTTTAACATCGAAATGTACTTCAGAAGGCATTTTCTGTGCTAAACCAGATGGCTGGTTCTCGGTTATATTGAGATCCTGCTGTTTACAGAGTATTCTGATTATTTAAATAGGTCTTAGAATGGAAGTGTATTGCAAATGGCATAGATGAGAATCAAGGCTGTAGTAGATACATGCACTGACAGTGAAATTGCAAGTAATAGCTACACACTTGAGTTTCATGAATGCACAAAGAAACGTCATTAATTTAGCTTGCCGAAAACCTACAAACCGACTGACACCAGTAGGTGTCAGCATTGGCATATGCCAGAGTTTTGAGAAAAATCAAATGATCCCCTTAACAGGCATTTATTTGCATACGTATAATATATGAATATATGAAATTTAGTGGGGTTTTTGTATTATTCCTTTGTATTTATATTATATATTTCACCATTTATTACATTCTGTGCTTGTAATTGCTACTGCAGTAAGGACTTTGAGAACTGAAGTAATTGTACTATAAAACAAACCACAGGAACAGTAAATATATAAACGTAACTTCTACTTTCTTTTAGATAAAAATAGGCATTATAATTTTATAATTTTTTAAAATAATTTTATATATAAATCCTGTAAAATATGTGTTTAAGTGATACATTTTAGGAGTTGTTGCTACTAATTTCTAAAAACGTTTTACCAGCTTGATAGTAGTAATATATCCTTCAAATCTGAATTTGCTTTTAGAGGTTCAAGGAACAAACTAAAATAGAGGTAGAAGGGTTATTACATGATTTTGTCTATCTATATATATATATGCATATACCTATATAAACATGAGTTACTATGTTGCGTGAAAACGTTCACTGGTTTTGGAAATTGAAACTGTAGATGGATAAGAAATTGGGACGTATAATGACTTCAAACTACAAATTTCTAAAGTGAAATACTCCTTTTGTGAGGTGTTATGCATAGATAGACTTGTTTTTTTAAAAAAATGGTGAGGATGGGAGGGAGCAAACAAAAAAAGAATCAGAATTCAGTCCCCAGGTAGTCACATGCTGGGCAAGATGTGCTTGCTTTTGTCCTTGAAAGAAGTTTTTTCATAGTGACTATGGCTTTCTGAGAATGTGTCATTCAAGTGTACATGACAGTCCTGGTTTGGGGTAAATAGAGCTGGTTCTGCTCTGTGATTTTACTTTTTAGCTAAAGTTCTTCTAATTAACTGCTCTGAGTTAGCAGCATTTTCATAAACTATCTGGCTGTAGCAGTGATAAGACTTCATGTTTAGAGTTACTGCGAGGGGTTGGTGTGCAGACCAAGGCCACTGCTGAGCTTGGATCCCACATGGAGGGGGGCAGAGAGTACCCCGCACCTGCGGGAGGAGCAGGCAGGATAAATGACCCCAAGATTCACCAGTGGGGTGTTCCATCCCACAGCCAGCATAGCCAGTAGCAGCTGGAGGAG
>NW_008592850.1:0-39460 GCF_000691845.1 Merops nubicus | reverse complement strand
TCTCTTTTTTTGCTTCTGCTGCCGTCTGCTGCTGCTGGGCGGCTGGCTGCTGCTGCTGCAGTGGCCAGCATCCAAGGAGGACTTCATCCATCCTGCCTTTGATCTCAACTCCTGTGTTCCTGAACTGAGTTCCAGAATCCAGCTCCTGTGCCCAGTCACTGTCTGTGGCTGAGTCCAGCCTGGGACCATCTCCCTGGGGTCTTCTCCCCAGCCGGGGGATGACGGTGACGTGTTGCCATTGGGGGGAGTTGGGTTCGGGACTAACGTTGTATATTTGTACGTATCTGTACATAGCCTAATTCATTATCTTTATTACTATTATTACTAGTGGTGGTATTAAAACTGTTTTCTGTTCTTTTCTAATCAACAAGTCTCTTTCTTTTTCCCTTTCCCTTTCAGGGGTGGGAACAGGGGAGAGAGTGTCTGTTACGGTTCCGGGGGCTGCCCTGACCCCAAACCACAGCAGTGACTTGTAGATGACATGGAAATGGAACAGAAAGATAAATTCACCTGTGATAAAGGAACACTTGCCGATTTGAACATTTCTTCCAGGAGCTGGCAAGAAATAATAAGGAGAATCTTATTTAGTATGTCAAAAAGCAAGAATTCTGTGATCAGCTTTGCACATCTCCTACATCCTCTGGCAGCAGCAACTTAAAATAATTTTGTGTTTAGCTAAAAAATATTTGGAATTTTCTATCCTTTTTGACTTCAGGCTCAAAGAGGTTATAGCTGCATATGTAACAAACTGATATGGAATTGTCCAGCAGAGATGAGAAGTGTAGGTAGTCCTTGGCCAACAGATTGACAGGGCTGTTAGGTATAATAATTGGAAGTAATAAAGTCTGCAGTTACTAAAATATTATATTCCATGTTTACTTATGGACCTTTTGGGATTGTCTCTTCTACCAAAAAAGAAAACTTACTATGGTATGAGTAGTTCTGTTAACAACAATTAAAAACAGGTGAAGCACACACAGATTTTCAAGAAGATGTAATATTCTCATTGGAAATTATGGTTTTGGTGATGTTATTTGGCTGTTATTTTGATCTGGGATTCCCAGGATAGGAGTCTGTGTGTGACTAATGTCATTTAATGCAGCGTGAATATGACAGTTTTAAGAAGTATCTGGTTTAAAACATGCTAATTGGAAAGATATCTCCATACACACAGTAAACTCACTGGTAGATCAACATTATGGGATATTCATAGTGTCTTCTGAGATTGGAGCATCTACAGCACATATAGAGAATATGTCCACTGAGCATGGACACTTTACTGTTAATCTATATGAGTACATTGAATGTGTCTTGGATTTCTGGACATCTGGTAGTGGAATGGGCTTAAGATATATAGAAATCCATGCAAATGCAATTCTTATTTTACTCTGGCAAAGGCGGGGTTAGTTTTCTTGGTGAAAATATAGTTTCTTTGGACATTTTCTCTGTTTTTGGCAATCTCTGCTTTAAAAAGCACAATGTATCCGAAAGCTCCATTTGTATCAGGCTCCGACATATTTTGCTTTTTGTTTTATCTATAGACGACATGTTTACTGGTGATAGGATAAAGCGGGGAATGTGTCTTCACAGCAAGGAGTGGGGGGAAAACACTATGTGGAGAGATACAATCACCAGTGCTCCAAGGTGATAGTCTGGCCACTTTACATACAAAAAGAATCAAGCAAGAAGAACTTGAGGCCTTGAATGAATTTAAACAAACCTAGATTATCTACCTCAAGAAATTTACATGGCCTAAACCTCTGAACTTTGGGAACTAGTACGCATGCTTAATGAACTTATACATAGTAACTTCTCCTCCCAGGGGAGGCATAAAATGAAGTTAATGAAACATACCATGTATGATGTAAAGTGGGGTACATGTTGAGGGGGATAGGGTTCTGTGGAAGGCGTACCAGGCAGTCTGTACACTCTGAGTACCTCAGCCAATGGGGAAAGGAGGAGGGAAACTTGCGGCCAGGAAATCAGGATAAAAAGGGGGCTGCGTCCCCCAGCCAAACTGAGAGACCCCACTGGGATATTCCCGTGGACTCTCCCTTTATTCGAATAAAGTATATTTTACAGGACTCCTCTGTCTCCTGTTGGAACATTGACCTCTGGCAACAGCATTTTCTGCACACTGGGAAAATGCCAATTCTTGCCCGATTTTTTCTGACAGTGAGAGCTCAGAGATATTATTATATATTTACTTGTTAATATATAATTATTGTTATTATAATTAATTATTGTAATTATAATTAAAAATGTTATTATATTTTACTTGTTCCTAAACTGTAATTTTAGGGAAGAAATTCATTCTACTGAACTGAATTGAACTTGGTATTTTCCTATCACATGCAAAAGTGAGAGTCTGAAAGGTCTTTTTCTAGTGGATTGGTTACGTTATAAATAGGAGAATATAGCTCTGCAATAACAACTGTTAACTTTACAGGTGTTTGGATAGAGATAAGTGTGAGCAGTCTGTACTCTAGCTAACCTGAAATGAGTGGAACAACATATCTGAGTAAAGATTTGCAGTATCAGGATCGTGGATTTCAGACACATAATGTCAGGTTTCCAATCTGTGAAGTGCTGTGTGATTTTATGGCTATTGAAACTGTTGCCTGCTTCACAAAATACATAAACAGCAATAAACCATGCAGATTTCACACGTGTGCAAAGATGATCTCGATAGCATTATATTAACAATATTTTATTAAGAAAATTGATTTTTAATATGAATTTAAGGACTGTGTACTCATTTAACACTTTGTAGTCCATAAAGACCTACTTAAAATGTTGTGACCATGTTATTTTAAAGACAGACATGAGGCACAGCAGCAGTTTGGAAGCAATGGTAAAGAAATTAAACAGCAAATTTGCAATTTAAACTAAGCATTGATGCTTGATTTTTAAAAAAATACTAGTTTCATATTCAAACATTAAGTAGCCTTATTGAATTCAGCTAGCAATCCTTTAGCAAAACTATATGTAGTTACTAAAAGACTTTATCAAGTGACAATTCAATATTTAAGCAATTTGCAGTCAAATGATTTGATTTGGTGATAGATGACAGCTAATAATAGATGCATGTAGTGATAAATGATAGCTTTACATCAGTTTCAGCTTTTTAATAAATCAGTATGAAGCTTAGATTCTTTTAAAAATACAATTTTCCTAAAGAAAAGCAGCCCACTTGTGACATTGAGATTTTTTTCTTAATCTTTTCAAAACTTCACAGGTTATAATGCATTACCACAAAAATATTTAGTTACTCAAATGGAGTGCTTTAAATTATTATTAAAATAAACTGAAGCCTGATGCAGTGTCTAATAAAAGTATAAATTAAATAATTCTTAACAAATGCTTGTACCAAGCATTGGAAAAGTGCTTCTTTTAGTCTAATTGAAGATTATTCCAACTTATTCAATGCTTTTTTTTAAAAAAAAAAAAAATTACTGTTTCCCTCTGTAAATTTCAGGCAGTGAACGTTTTAATTTATTTGACAAAGATTTCTTATGGCTTGTCTTGTAGTGCAAGTTAGTGACCTGTAATTAATAAAAAGACTGAGAAACAATGCAGTTCTTATTGCAGAAAGTACTTGTTCAATTAGGAGTTGAACACCAGAGGGTGACAGTTATTCTTTTGGGTTTTATTTTATCAGGTGATTTAGGGATGGGAGCATGAAGTATGAAGGTACATAATTTCATTCACATATTAACTGTGTTTCTATATGATACAGTTGTATCATTATACAAACATTATACCGAATCCTCCTGTCTTTTCCTCTGAGTTCACAAATACATTTCAGTTCATCTTTTTTTTGTAAATATCATCACCAGTGACATACATTTTTGATTTTAAAATTTAACTTTCCTACAACGACTGGAGTTACTTAATTCAACTTCCTTGTGATACTTTTTAGAAAGGATTGATTTTTAGCCCTTTATGATCTTCAAATAACTTTGAATTAATGTTTCAGATCTCTTTGCATTGACACATATCCTGAGGTATGCAGCTCTTTTTTCCCCATTAAGTACTATAATTTTTTTTTCAACAGTGTAGTCCCCACATTGCTCTTTTTTTTTCTTTACAGTTTTTTGTAAAATAAAATCCAGTCCATTAAAACTAAAGAAATGTGATATATAAATCTTACTTCAAATGAATACCTAACTAAATTAAGTTTCCTCTTTTTAACAGACAAGTTTAATTAAAAGATCAGTCTCAGCTCCAGAGATGACTGCTTTCAAAGATGAAACTACGTTAAACATGTCAGCTAATTTCAAAACCAGCATGAAAGAACTGAAGGTTATGAAGCAATGGATAGTTGAGCCAGAGGCTGAGACAGAGATCAGGAAAAGCTTCCCTACCAAGCAGCCATTGAATCAAATCTGTGATGATCCCCAGTCAATGCAGACAGACATAGCAGTAGAAAAAACTCCTACTTTGACTGGACAAGAGGATAGTGAGAATGACATTGTTCTTGTGGAGCAACCTCAAAAGGCTGGGATTAAATACACTGTTTTCCCAAGAAGAAAGAAAACAAAGAAATCAAAGAAAATAATAAACCCTAGAAAATCAGATGCAGTGATTAAGAAATTAAGTCAAACCCTGAACGTGCTTAAAGGGTTTTTTGTTAATTAACGTGTATTGCCTTTTTAAAGAATCCATTTTGATTTGTAGCTGTATTATCTCATTACAAGTTTTTTCTTTTTCAGCATTAACTGAACTTCTATAAATTAATATCAGAGCAATATTTACTTAGGAGTAATATGTATTTTTTAGTGCAAAGAAAAAACCCCATAATGCTTGGGTGTTTTTAGGACATTTAGTGTTGCTTCATTCAAAGAACAGAAAAACTGTATCCAAATGTAAATGCGAGAATAAAATGGTCAAACTTCTTTCTTCTGAAAGACAAGGGGGAAATTCTAAGTTCTTAGGAAACCAAAGTACTGTGCTGGACTTAATCTCCATTGAACCACAAACTTTGTAGATTACATCAGACAAGTAGTTTTCCTTTTACCTTTTGTTTTCATCTATCACTCTACCAATCTATACATTTTTCCAGTCAATGTTTGGAATCATGGAATGACTTAGAATTGTTTATTATTTGCCCACTCCAGATATGGAGTACCATAGAAAATATTCAAGTATTAGAAAAACAAATTCTTGATGATTTTAAAAATATTTCTTAAATACTTCTATTTCAAGTGTGATCTGCAAAAAGCCCCATGTACAGTCATATGTGTCCACATTCTACTTACACTGGTGCTCAGGCCTGGTCCTTCAGACCAGTTTTCCATTCAGCTTTTCTATTTTTTTCTGCTTTTAGGCATCTTTCAGTAGGCTTATTCATAAGAAAATCAATGATACTTAAATGTGATATCCTTTATATAATCTTAAGACATGTGAGCTGTGACTAAGGGCAAAAATGACTTTTTTCCAAAGTCTTGTTTTGGGCCAGGGGTACTGTATTTTTTTTGATTGATGGGAAAAGCTGATAACAATCCTGTAATGGAGACAGTGTGCTACTGTGTGCCAGTCAGCCCTGAAGGAGGATCTTAAAAGGGAAAGATACCACCTGGCTGACAGACCAGGCCCTGCTTGTCAGATGAAGTGATTCCCCTCTGCCAGACTGCGATGCTACCTCCAATACTCTGTGCAATTTTGGAAACCCTGGTATATGAGAGATAGATGGAGAGAGTCCCTTGAAAAGCCATTAAGATGATCAGGGGTCTAGAGCCCAAGTTTTATAAGGCTGTGGGAGATGAGTTACTTAGCCTGGGGAAGGTAAGGCTAAGAGGGAAGTCTGTTCTCAGCTACAGTAATGGATGGTAACAGAGAAGATGGAATCAGACTCTTATGAGAGATGCACAGGAGAACAGGAGGCAGTGGCCACAGATTGCAACAAATGAAATTTTAATTGGACATGGACTTGAAAGACATGCCCTTCACCCCCTTCATCCATTACCCCTATTTTTTCTGTTGCTGAGCGTGACCTTAGAGGGTATGGAATATCCCTTTGGCCTGCTTAAGTCAGCTGTCCTAGCTGTGCCCCCTCCCAGCTTCTTGCCCACCCCCAGTTCACTCACTGGGGAGAGAGTAGAGTGAGGAAAAAAAGGCAGGCAAAATAAAGCCCTGGTACTGGGCAAGTGTTCAGCAAGAGCATTCTCTGATCAACACTGATTACACTGTGGATTTCAGTCACACATCCAAAACACACCACCATAAGTATGGTTATAAAGACAGTTAACTATATTCTGACCAGACCCAGTATAGTGGGATAAATATTGTGCAGGCCAATTTAAACTAAATTTCTTTATATTTGTTTGTAATCAACAGGCCTACACTAAATGACTTGATGGGCCATTTCTACAGAATTCTACAGCAAACAAAGATATTTAGTACCTGTGAATCCAGCAAGAGATTTACAGCTGCATTGTCTCCACCATGGGGCACACAGCTACAGCTCTAAAATTTGAGTTCTGTTACTCCGATTAAAATAGGACTTCACAACCTTTTGGAATCTATTATTCTGTTTCTACTGCTTGGGTTAATAACTGCATAAGGAGGAGATCGCTTACTGTTTTGGGCTACTACATAGTGCCTTTTACATTTTGTGTTGTTGTTTCAGATAAGAACTTGCAAATAGCTGAAATTTACAGGTGATAATGCATTGGCAATCATCAGTTATAGCTCTGCAATACAATGCAGCCCTAGAGATGATGACATCTATTTTAGGAGAACCTAGTTGTATTTTGAGGGAAAACAATTGTTGTTGGCCATGGATGATTATGCCAAAGTAAGTGCACTTTTTTTGTATTGTTACAATAATGAAGTAACTTTGTGTAACTTTAGTAAAAGTAAATGGTATGTGGATATGTCTGGTAAGTAGCTTGGAGAACAGCTAGCCTTTCAAATAAACAATGTTTTAAACAAACCAAAACAGTGCTATGGAAATAAATAACTAATACCTGTTACCCCTGCCAGCTAATTGAAGACATTACTGAATGTCTACAAATTATCAGCCACTAATAAGCTTGCATGATTGCTTTTTTAATTTCATTTTACAGTTAATGGAAATGACAATAGACATTACAGGACAAAGGAATAAAAAGGGATATCTGAGAATAAAAGAATATATTATTTTTGCACTCGAATAAGACTTTAATCATTAGAAATAATGAAGAGTAACATTGTGTACTACTTTTTTTGTTACAGTGTTTTCAGTATAAACCAAAAAGAACACATGCACTTATGAAACATGGAATACATTTCTTTAACCGTTTAGTTTTGACTACAGCTATTCAGGATTTTACAGCTGTGATCAACTAAGACTCCAGAAATGCTCAGGCAAGGTAGAATACATAGTTTAACAGAAGTATTTGAATTTTAAGTGGATTATTAAAAGAATATTAATATGTTAAAGACTCAATATGCATTAAACAATAATAAAGCAAATGGATTTCCAAAAACATGTCTAATAGAATTAGAATAATACTTCTAGGCCGTGATATTCATTGGGGAATCTTTGTATTGCTTTAATGACTTTGGATTAGTCCACAGACCTTAATTTAACAAAGCACAGAACCATGTGCTCAGATTCCACTAGAGTAATGCAAATAGAGTGTCAGCTGGACTTAAGCATGTGCATGTGTGCTTTGCTCTAAAGAGCTGGATTTAAATACATACTCTAAGTGAAGAATGTCCTTAAGGATTGCATGGTGCTATGCCTAATTTCCACTGGTTGCCTTGATGATTCTAGTTTTAGTATTATGATGAATTAATGATTTCCATGACAATTTTGAATTATGAATGAGAAACATCTTTATTTTTGGATTATAATGATAATTTTGAGGTTTGACTTGCAAAGACAGAAAAACAGTTATATGATTTCCCTACTAGAAAGTATGACTGATTTTTAATGTAGTTGCTGCAAATATTTACATTCTTTTATTTTCATTTTTTTTTCTTTTTTTTTTTATTCTATTCTGGATTATTGAAAATAGATGTAAAATAAAAGCAGATATTAAATACCAGATTATGACATCTGCTTTTTAGGTGTCAGCTTCCATGGTAGGTAGGTGTGTGAGCAGCCGTTATCACCAAGGTCTCAAATCAATACAGTCAGTGGATTTGAGATAGACTTAGTATATAGACTCTTCCATAAAGCCTAGAGAGCTGTTCAGCTGAACAGGCAGTAAGTGTTTTTTTTTTGGATTAACTGAATTGCTCTCATCCTCTTGGATTATATTGACTAGATCTTCGTTGACCATAATGGAAAGTCACACACCTAACATGTTGTAGGCATCTGCAAACAGACACCTAAGTTCTGATGTCTTATTCTGGAACTGATTCCTATCCAAACTGAATAGAAATGGCCAAGGAAGGATTCCTGTATGTGTAACTTCCACCTGTCAGTGCATCTCCTTCATCACAGGGAACCACAGAATCATGCAAAGCTTTCTTAGGACATTACATTCCTGTGCTACTAAAGTGATTTACAGGTGTTTCTTAAAACTCTGATATAAAATCTTGAAGCAAAGTAAAACTACATTTGGCTTCCTGAAATCAAATTCAGGATCATTGGGGCTCACGTGTTGTTATGCAGGCTCTGTGACTAGTCCTACTGAGTATGATTAGTATCAGTGCCTTCTGTTTGTGTGGAGTTAAGCATGTGATTTACATTCTTGAGGAACTGACTTTACTGTGTTAGATTGAAAAAGGAACAATATCTATTTTGCATGATAAGTCTTCTTAAAAGTGAGATATGGCATAAGACCTGCTTAATAACTGAAAGGTAACTTAAGTAATAAAAATATACAGGTTTTATATGTTACATTTTGAGTTGATAAACTAATTTTACAGCCACTTGATGTCTATTCACACTTTTTCACCTTCAGCTTTTATCTTCATCTTTGTAGCTTCCTGAATTTGAGGGAAGGAATAGTGTAACATAGTAGGATATGATTTTGTAAACTTGTCTCTTTGAAAGAATTACTGAAGAGCAGAGTGGATATTTTCAGAAAGATTTAATAAGGGCAGTTTTATATTTTTTCTTTTAAATCTGATTTAACAAAATCTGGTATTTCCTATACAGAGACTGCTGCACCAGTAGACTACAGAACTCAGCATTCCATTCAACTCTGTTGTGCCCAAAGCTGATATAAGGTTCTATTCTATTAAACCTGATTTACATGAGTACAGCGATCTGCCTATATGGTATAGATTCTAGAGTTTGTTCCTTCATACTCACTTTATTAAGTTCAGAAACAAAATTGAATGTTTATTCTATTTTTCAACATTTTTTTCATGAATAATTGCTTCAAGGTTGCATGACAAAACCAATGGAACAACTCTTCCTATTTAAAGTTGACTCAACCAGTTAATACTATGAATAATAGTCTGTGACTTCACACTATGACTTCATTCTGTAGGTATAATTTTCTAAGGGAAATGATATTTCAAGAGAAACTTTCTTCCTTCTTAGGCTGTATCGAGGAAGAGCATACGTGGCGCAGCAACAGCACAGAAATGTGGTACACGACTTAGCAGCAGCGACTTGTCTAGACCCTTCCTGCTAGGTAGCATTCTGCTACAGAGGTTTCATACTGTGACAGGTTTATCCAAAAAGAGCTGTGCAGGACTTCAGTGTTTCTGGTATTGTTGGTTTCTTTTAATGATGTGTATGTTTACCATTCAGAGAGAAGGACCATTGAACGGTAATTACTGTATTGCAGTATAACACAGATATTTCATATTGCAAATATTGAAAAGTATGTTTGTCATTCAGTGTTTACTCCTTTTAATTTCTACTGTTTGCTATTAGACATTGGCTCTTGCTGCTGTTGTTTTTCTTTTGTTATTTTGCCTCTGGTTCCAAAGCTTTTCTGCTTCACTTTTAACAAAGTGTGATTGTAACTAAGGGTTATAAATACATCTTGAAGGTATTTTGTGCCACAATGAACAGTTTGTTATGATCTAATATTTTATGGTTTATTTATGATATTTTGTAAAATTCTAAGAAAATTAGAGCAAAAAGTAATATGCAAATAAGTTGCATGGACTAACTGAAATATATGTGAATATCTCAAGAGTTGATTTTTATTCTCCCCCTCCCACAGTACTTATCAATGACACTCAGGAAAATTTCAGTTCTTTTCTTCATCGTGGGATTGTTTACTCAGAACAGTGTCAATCAATGGTCACTTACAATCTGTGACTTTGGAAATAGCCCAGCCTTGGACAGGTGACTGAAATTGAATATTTTAATATATGTTGTTTATGTTCTGATTACCTGGGGGTGTAAAAGTACTAATAAAGGAATGTAGAACTGTTATTTACCAGATAGATGGGATTTAAACCACACAAAACTATAATGTTTTCTTTTAGTATCTTTTGCCTAATTTACTGTATTCAGAGTATAATAAAAGTAACTATTAATATATTTAAAAATTAACTTTTATTTTGCCTTAGGTGACAATTTGGCAAATAAATTATTCAGGTTTGGCAGATCAAAGATGAAACTGATGTCCTTATTAAATGCCAATATAATTTTGTTAGTCTTTTCAGAGGCTTTCTGTCCACAATGCAGATAAACAGTGAAATTCTTTTTTTTTTCCCCAAAAGAAAATGGCACAATGCTTTCTTTAGCAAAAGTGTCCCTGAAATAATTTAAAAAAAAAAAAAATGCTATTTGTGGTCCTTTATCACAAACTAATGTGGCTTCTCTGAAGTGCATTTCTTCCTACCACTTAAAACTACTTTGGAAACATGATATATGTAGCAGCCCTGCCATGCAAATGATCCTACAATAAGCAACAAGCCTCCCATACCAGTTAGCTTCATTAATTACCTTAATATAATTACCTTGAAACCTACAGGTATTCTTGTTTGGCCTTGGGCACCCCATCAATCCTGTCTTGAGCAAAGGCTTCCATCCCAAACTGTGGCAGATCTAAAGGCACCTCAGCTCTTCTTTTGTCTTGACTCTGCTACAGGAAGTCTTAAACTTTACCTAGAAACAGTCTGTAAGAATGAACTGCACAAGATACTGCAGATATCCAAGTGGAATGACAGAAAACAAAGGAGTAGGCTGTGGTCTTCTAAAATTACAGTATGTTTTTAATGTTGAAGAATTCAGTGTTTCTCAGTGTATTTCAGTATATATGAAATTACCAGCTAGCTCGATTTCTAGACCAGCTTCTATGACAGACTCATCCTCATTTCCTCACAATTTACATCTGGAGTGCTGGTTTTGGTGATCAGAGAGCCTCTAGTGTGCAGCCAAACATCACAAGCTACTGAAATGGCATTTTTTAATGAGCTGTCTCCTCTGTTGGCAATTATAATTCTTGAGGTCAGTGTGATCACAAAATAATTGTGATAAATGTCATAAAAGCAGATGAAGCCTGTATAAGTTGTGGTTAGTACAATGACATATTTCTTGCAGTAACAAAGGGAAAAAAATATTCTGTTTTTAGCTTTGTCATCTTTGCTTACTTAAATATTGGTTTGATACTGCTGTTGCATCTTGATCAATACCGTGAAGCTATTCAACAATTTGCTAATGTCATTGAAATTGATCCTTTCAATATTTAAGCTCATGTATGTGGAGTGCAAGCCTATCATAAGGTACCACCTTCCTTTTGCTTCTGCTTGCCACTTAGTATAGCTCTATTTATCTTTGTGGTTGTATTTTAATACTTACATTTTGGTGATACACAGTTGTTAGAACCTGCTTATAGTTATACTTTTCAAGTAGTCCTTGTCACCATAATAGCATTATACACATTGCAATTGTTGGCATGTCATACAAAGACACAAAATATTTCAAATGTCATTTTATCTTTTCTACATCAGTGTGCATTTAATCTGAGTTTATAATTGAAAAAAATATATTTCAATTTTTTTTTTGAAACTAAATAAACCTCCACATTTTGAAACACACTTTTTTTGAAACAATTTTCTTCAGAGTGTTTATTTTTCTGGAAGCTCAAATCTTCTTCCCCACAAATGGGAGTGAAAACACTTTCAGTATTTAAATTTACAGTGAAACAGAATGTATTCTAATTCTGCATGGGGTTTGAGAATAGATTCTGCTAGCAGTTTTTTGAGACCCTTTTGGGAGTATATGGAGTGGAGTATTCAGTGTGACCTAATTTGGGTAGATGTTACTGGCAGAATTCTTCTGAAACACGAAACTGTTTTCTCACAGTGCTTAGTTTGTTTTCAGAAAGTTTTGAGAAATTTCTATACACTCTTCATTTTCTTCCACAACTAAAAGAAATTTTTAACTCAATCCACTTAAGTAGACTGATGTCCTTTTTTTTTATACTGTCATTAAGCACTTGTGCCTGATAGTTTGTGTTGGAGGTCATCCAGTAATGCTCAAGTTGCTTTTGTAGGTTTTTTTGGTGGTGGCTTTGGGAAGGGATTTTTTTGCCTTTTTTTAAAAAATTTCCATGTAAAGCAGTTAAATAAAGCTTGGTACATACATTCCATCAATGCTGTTCTTTAATGAGAGTTCAAGTTAGCAGCTGTCCCAGCTGGATGAATCACTTCTTGGAATCTTCACTGTAATGATCTCCTTTTGCCTCAGCATTTGAAGCACACTGAATGGGAGCACAGACACTTGAGAAATAAATGTAAATTCATTACAACAGTGAAGATTAATTAGGACATGCTTGCAGGTGGATCTCGTGAGCTAATCTGCTTCCTAATAGTCTAGATTTTTCTTCAGATTTTGGAGAAGTAAAGAAACTGTCTGGAGTTTGGATCTGCCCTGTGGGGACAGTATGAAATTATGTAGGGTAAAAGTTTCAGAGCTTTATTAAAAACATGTTGAGCTCCTTTACAGAGGGCATATGTGCCTTGTGAGTTGTTACTGTGGGGGCATTACATCCTGTAGAACCATATTTACAGAAATAGCAATTGTCTCCAAATTCTGTTCTTATTAGCAATTAAATTGCTGATTTCTCTTTATAAATTGCAGGTTAATAATTTACAAAATGCTCTGAAAGATATGAACCGAGCCATTAATCTTTATCCGAATAAACCACAAATTTGGATAGTAAGGTAGGGAAGTGTTTAGCTGAGAACTTCACAGGTATCTCCTAAAATAAATGGAATTCTATTGGTAGATACTCTTATATTCTTTGAAATCTGTTTTGAGTGGGCTTTTAAAAAAGTAGTATTCTCATAGTATTTTCAAACCTGAAGAACTGTATCTGCATAGTGTCATCCAACTATTGTAATCGTTACACTGCAGGAAGGAACGTTGCTTCATATACAGAATTCTTCTCTTTGAGTTACATATAGTTTCTGGGGAAAAAGAAGTAAATAAGTGCCATGACAAAAAAACAAGTCTGGACTTTGAAAAAATTAATAATTTTTTTTTTTTCCTTAAGCAGATTGGTTCTTCACTGATTTGTCTATAGAATCTACATAATGCAAAGACTGGAGGATTTGGTCCCTGCCAATTTAGATTTGAGCTATTCTTCTTGCCCATCTTTGGGCCAGTGAGAAGTAGTGACCTTTACCAAGATAAAAGTAAATTACTCAATAAAGCTTTGTCCTCCCTCAAACAGCAATAAGAACTAAGGAGGAAATGCTAGGATATATTCCTTGGGTGTATTAGGAGAATTACTTATGTTCCAGTCAATAATACTATATTTTCCCAGTTTTAAGTGTGAATTTACTCACATTGTTTCTGAGTGTGCTTTGGCTAGCATGACCTCTTGTACTGATGCTGATACCTGAAGAGGCAAAATATTTTCGGACTTTTTTTGAAAACAAACAAATTGTATCCGTAAGCTATCAGTTTGTGGTGGATTTTGGAAATGGTATTAAGATTACTGTTGTACTTCCTGAGATTTAAGGATTACTGTCTGTGGACTCAAAAGAATGTATTTTTGTAACTCCTACAATCTGAAGAGGAGTAAGGATAGAATTTCTTGGTACTGTGATGTGAGAGGAAAAGTTTAAAATTTGACAGTTATTTCTGATTTGAAAAAAAAAAAAAAGGAAAAACTGGATGTTTTTATTGGAAGGCATTTTTCACTTTTTTATGCAACTGAAAATGTATTTGCATTTTGAAAGAAATGCCTGGAAATAGTTCTACTAATTACATCTAATAAATATTTAATTACAGGGGACAGTATCAGTGGATTTGAAGGAATATGAGTTGGCAAGTTTATGTATTCACCAACTTGCAGAAATGGATGCAGGTAATGCCAAATAACATTAATTTTCCTAGATAGCTGTGAACTATGGCAACAGTCTGTAACTAAAGAATTGTTAAAAAAAAATTAAGTTCAGGCAAGCAAATAGGTTAGTTACTGTGAATCATCTAAAATTTAGGAGCTTATTATCTAGATTATTTTGTTTGCATGTCTTTTGAAGCCTTTAAAGGTAATGTGTACACTATTGCCTGTACTGTCACCTGTGATTTCAGACTTTCCTTTATGTGTTGAGTCCTTGTTTTATATTTCTACCTTTCAGTATTGGTGATTTCTACTTCTCCTGGTTTGAGTTAGAACAGAACTAATTCTAGTCAGTGATTTTATTTTTCGGATAAGTCTCTTCTAAGTGCACTTTCTGAAGTTAACAGCATATTTTTGCAGACAGTGTCTGCTTATAGAAGTGTTAGCACTTGATGTTTATATTTATTACTAAGGACTGGTATGAAGAAAGGGTCTTGCTATACTTTTTTCTATGGAAACAAAGGTCACTACTAAAACATCTTCTACACTGGGTGCCAATAAATCTGTCACAGGTTAGGGCTGGGCTGGGCACTAGACAAATGACAGATGCTCACTATTAACCCCTCTTACTTCAGAAAGTGCCGTTACTTAGAAGAGATTTAGATGAAAAGTAAAATCACTGAACAGAATTTGTTCTATTCTAACTTAAACCAGGACACTACTTCAAAGGAATGTTGAGTAAGGATTCTGTTCTGTACTTAGGTGCAATCTTCCCAAACAAAATATCAAATAGCTTTAAAACTGAACCTTCCCAATGTGTTTGAAGAGTGAAAAACTTGCAGCATAGTAGTTTCTTGTTATGTGCTGGGCATAAAATGGCAGCTTTCAGTGTGTCCTGGAGCTCCTGGTGAAGCCATATGAATGGCCACACTGTATGAGATTAATTTCCTGTCTCAGGCAGTGACCAAGAGTGGATACACAGGGCACAAGAATATCAAACCAAAGTAGGGATATGGTGATGCTTCCACAGAGCAAAGCCTTCTTAGATGTGGGGAGAGGAAGGTAAATACTTGCAGATACTCAGCAATCAAATGATACTCATTGATAATTGTTCAACTTGAGCATTTTGTAGGAATTGAGTTTGCATTTATATTTTTAAGGATGTTAACATAAGCATTGATACTCCAGATACTTAAATACCATTTTAAAGTTTGTATAACATATAGAGGTATTTTATGCTGGAAAACATATAGGTTGAAGTAAAAGAGATTGTTGGTTTTCATGGTGGTTTCCTTCCAGAATCCTTTACATGTCAGCCTGTTCAGCAAGCACTCCTTCAGTCATTTTGTCAAAATCACAATAAGGCCATAGAGTGCTACTGAAACTCAATCTGAGCCTTCAATGTTTGTTATTTTAGGAAAAATACGAATGAAAGCCAAGAAAACTAAGGTTAGAAATACTTACATTATATGTGCCAAGTAAGGCAATGTTTTTCTTTCTGTATTCTTTTAATACTTTATGAAATGTTCCAGGATATGAATAAAACTTCAGAGTACCCCATCATTTAAATTATAAGACCTGAGTAAGAATTTTTAACAGTAGCACTAATAGTTCAGCATAAATTAGACAACTTTAGTTTTAAAACATTTAACATGATCCGTTAAAAGATAGTTATGTAGATTTGCATCCATTGTGTGTCATAATTTTGCTTTTTTTTGAAATAAAATAATACAGGAGTATGTCTAATATTTTTTGTCTAAGAAAATGCAGTGCAAAAGTTTAATTCATGTATGTGAACTGAATATATTAGGTATAGTTGCAGGTATTTTTTAAACTTTGTGAATATTCTTATGTCATAGGATTTAACCAACACTGTTACTCCTCTGACTCCTTCAGTTCGCCAGTATTTAAGGCCTGCAGAATTGTTGAAATTGGCAGTGTTGATTAGCTGCCTCTTTTTGTACAGTCGCAATAGCAAGCAACAGGTAGATTCATAAAACCTTGGATCTACCTATCTGTGTCTGAAATGAAGTCTTTATGTTTCCTCTTAGCCTTGTGTTTGCAGGTTCTTTTTAAATGGAAAGATGTGCACTTTGCAAAAATTATACTCATGCTCCCTGGTCTTATACCAGATAAATTCTCTTGACCCATTCAGCTTTTTTCATTAGGCTTGGGTGTTCTAACGGGACATTACTAGTTCTGCTGTCTTTGACAGAACACTAAGTCAAGGGCAGTGGTCATTAGCACACTCCAACTCATTTTAGTTGTCATGGTTAAGAGGTTGTGTTTTAGAGTAAATTCCTGATTTCTCAGAGTGGTTCACAGGAAGAGCCTTGGTGCTGTGTGAGCCCTGCTCGGTGGTAGTCACAACATGGGTGTTATCAACACCCTTCTGACTCCCAACACAAAGGCACTGCACCAGGAGGGCTGCTATGGGAAAATCAGCTCAGCCAGACCTGATTCACAGCTCTTACAGACAGAAGAACATGTATTTGATTAAACTTTTGCAGTCTTGCTAGAGAAATGAGATTATTTATTGAGTTGGTATTAAACATTACTAATTTTTATGTAGCAGTAAATGGGAGGAAAGGGATAAAAAAATAATGCAGGTACATGGTGGCTTCTAAGTGCAAAAATAAGTCATACCTAGCTGTAGAAAAGAATCAGTTATCCTCTGGTTTCAACTGAACAGACAGACTATATTTAACTCGGATGCTCTCATCCTTTTAGGCCTGTGATGCTTTCAGTATTGCTATCAGACTACACTCAAGTCACCCTGATGCTTTTTGTCAGCGAGGGCTGTGTAGAATGCAACTCAGACAAGGTGAGTGCATCCAAGATTCCAATCAAGCGCTTGCTCTTTGCCCATCACATTTCCAGGTAATACAAAGACTTATGATAGTTTGTTTCTGTGAGGTGTCTCTGGATGCATTCAAAACCAATTTTACATTCACGGGTATATTGCCTCACAATCTGCCAGCAAGCATTGAATAAATTATTAGCTTCTTAAGATGTATGTTTTTATAAACTTGTAATTTCTGCCTTCTATTTAACCCTTGTTTTATAATGCTAAACAGAGCTGGTTTGGGCCATGTCATTATTCTGTTTTATCTCTACAGGCATATATAAATTAATTGTGCTGCTTACCATGGAAGTAAAGGTAGATACTCCAAGGCAATTCTGAATTGCAATGAGGCAATCAAAATTATTCCTAACAGTGTGCAAGCTTACTTTTACTGTGAAACTTTAAAGTATCAAAATAAGGTGAGAATGCTTTATTGTTCTACTTTTGCATTTTCCCTTAAAACTTAATGTATCTTACTTTGCACTTTAGAATGGTGAAATAATGGTAAAAGTGTTGCTGACAGAAACCAGGAATTACACTTTATTAGGCTTTTCCATTCCCCATTGAAAAAACTTTCTGGTTGGTCTATGTAACTGAAACTGATTGACGGGTTGGAGAAGTTACTGAGCATCTGTCTGGTGATTCTCCTCTCAAGTTCCACAGAATAGATTCTTACCTAGAGATAGACAGGAGTGTCCAAATTGCACCAAAGGTACTTTCTATGTTACGTTAAGATATAAAAAATGCAAGCTAGTAAAATTATGGGTTGATTGTAGTTATGGTTTGATTGTTTGATTGTAGTTATAGTTTGATTGTTTCATTGTAGTATGGTTGATGTGTTATTGTAGCATATGGGTGTGATGTAAGAAAACACTAAGAATGCTGGTTTGCTCAGTCTTTGCACAAATAGTGCTTCTGAAGAAGTGCTCCCACTGCAGTAAGGACTGCAGCAAGCAGTCCATAGAGGACATTGTGAAATGGTTGGATGTCTTCCAGTACCAAAGAACAAAATGTAAAACTGTGAAATAAAACTTTACAATAGGCTTTTATTTGAGGAAGAATGCGTAGTGCCATGAACTCTGAGTTATAATTTATACACAGTGTTTTTTCATTTGCAGACGTTTGAAGCTGCAATTGAAGATCTTTCAAAAACTATTGACCTCAGCAAAACCTGCATTTTGGCATACTATAATAGAGCTGTCTGTTATTTTCACATTAAGGACTTCAGAAAGGTATGGCATTAGGTTTTTTGAACATCACGTAAGCACTCAGTTATTCACATCAGCTAGTAATCTGTTATTGGTAATTAGTCAAAATTCCTGACCTCTAACAATGTCTTCCTGAATGATTGTGCTCTTCAGAAAATGGTATTAAAAAGTGGCTTTTTGGTTCCTGCTATCATATTAATTACATTTGATATCCCTTTGAAAGTAGAACTATTAATAACTATATCACAGCAGTGGTTTGTACTACATCCAACCCCCATTCACAGCCACCTTTTTTTTGTATGTGTTTATACTTCTGTCAGCTTGCCTGTGAGCTGCCTCTGAGTGTTTCTGCTTTCTACCTTTGTTATAAAGCAAAGGCACAGCAGGGCACATAAAGGCACCATGCAGCTTCAGACAGGCAGCACAATCATGTTGAACTGTCTTTTTGATGAGGCCTATTTTCTGGGACAGGGCTAATTCCTAAGTATTTGAGCTTGGGTGTCTCAAGTCAAATCAACCTTGAGCGAAGGCCATTTGTGCTTGGAGATTAATTGCCCAGGAATAATGCAGACGGGTAAAGAAAAATAGATGATTACAGTAACTGAAGGTAAAAGCTTAAGATGTGAAAATGACAGTACCTTCATAAATAGGGTATTATAAAAGTTGTTCTTTGCTATCACTCTCCAGAAAAGCCAGTTGAAGTACAAGGGAAGTTGCAGGAAAAACATAGTATATTACTGATGGAAGAAATTAACTAGATGTAGGAGGAATGGGATTGTTTTCTTTAAAGCTGTTTCTAATATCTGGCTTAGTTTAGACACGATGAAGAACAGAACTCTTAAGTGACCACTATATGGAATACTGACATCAAGGACATTTTTGTCATATTAGCTCTTAAACTGTCTAGTTATTCTTAAATATACTACATAGGTTCATTTTTCAGGTTGAAAAAGAGTTGAGCTAGACCTCCTTCAGATCAAGTATTGTTGGAATACTGTTCAGTTTTGATAAATTTGATAATTGAGGCTTCTTCTGTCCACCTCGTCGTGCAACTGTTTGCTCTTTTACAAATTTACACCCAAATTCAGTTAATACTTAATAGTGCTTAAATTTTCGGTAATAAAAAATTATATTTGAAGATACTTAATTTTAAAAGTATCTTACTTTGACATTAATTCATGACTAAATAATGGAGAATAATTTGTTGGGTTTTCTATTAAGAATTTGGATGTAAAATCTAGTAGTAGAAGTAATTAAAATTTATTTCTAACCCTGAAAATGATATATTGAAAAAATAAGTTTCAATTATGTCTATTCAATAGAGATGCATTATTTTATATTATGCTCTAGGAATGGGTGTCTATGTAATTATAGAAGGCTCCAAATTCAGCCTCACTGAAGTCTGTGCAGATGCACATGACTTGTAGGAATTTGAAAGCTTGTGTTTAAAATTTTCCATTGTAATTGTATCTTTCTGAATAGACAATGGTTTAAAATAAGTTTTATATTTTTGTAGGCTTTGAAAGATTATGGAATTATTCTTTTGCTTGAATTTAGTAAGGAAATAGCTTTTAAAGTGTTAATTAATCGTGGACTGCTGTACATGGAACTTGATGATTATGCTAATGCATGCAAGGTACAAAATCCTCCTTTGAGTAATAGAAATTTAGAGTTTTCTGTTAAATGTAAACCATTGATGATATATAAGACCAGCTTGACAGATTTTATACTCTTTTCAAATCGTTTGTGCTTCGCTCTCCTCTGCTCAACACCTAATGCCAATCTGGCTGTGAAGATGCAAATGAAATGCAGTTTTACTTGTTTTACAGTTGCATGCTACTAGAGTTGAACACAGAAATTACACAAAATTTAATAAGCCAGAACCAGAGTTTTTCCTTTTTTATTATTGAAGTAATTTGTTGTGTCCAGATGAGTATTGATTCTTTGCAGAAACCTAAGTGAATGGAGCTTCTGACTGAGTGGGCTTGTTTTGTTCCGGGGGTGTGTGTCTGTGTGTGTGTAAATGACCATTTTTGTTTAAAGGACAAGAAGCAGATGATATTCAAGATAATTTTCTCAAATATAAGAAAATAGTGTGTGTTCCTGAAACTGACTCACAGTGCTGATGACTCATTTAATGAGACTCCGTCTGCTATAGCAATAGCAGGCTTGAAATCTAACAGTGTTAAATATTACTCTTTGACATGCACAAGTTTTTATTTTTTAATTTTTAAATAGTTTTTAAGTTTTGAAAAGGTTCTAGTTTTTTTAAAAGTGGGGTAATTATTTTCAGTATAACTTGTGCATTTATTGTTTCTATTGTGGATAAGTAAATTTAAACTGCGCTGTTTTATTGATGTGATACCAAGAATTTCAATATAGTCATTCTGAAAAAATTGGGTAATATTTCTTATTTGCAAATAAAAAATGAAGAATGAATATAAATCCCATTCCAGTGACCTAGAAATGTCCTGTTGTAAGTGCATAACAAAACCTCTTTAGAGTTGGTGAAGCTTGTGTAAAAATAAATAGAAATATTGGGGGTTTGGTCTGTTATGCTCCAAGATGCAGTTAATCAAAATAGTTCAGAAAAGATGCTGAAATAGCACAAACTGATAAGTAAGGCCAGTAGAAATACTGAGGCAGAACCAGCAAGATGAGCAAAAAGTTGTTTGAATGGATTATAGTAAAGGCAAATTTATAAAATGTTAACTGAAAAACAGATACAAAAATCTAAGAGCTAATTTAAAAGAAATATGATTGACACCTTATGTAGCAGTTCTGATAGAGTATACATGTATAGTGCTGGTTGAATTAAGATATAATTACTAAAGCACAGATACATACTGCTTGAAGAGAATGTATTCCTGAATTTGGTACACTGGATGAAAAACAAGTTACATTTCAGTCTATATAAAGTCTGAATTGCTCCATAGAGGTGTCTTTCCCTGTTGATTCTGTCAAGTGTTCAGTTACCTGCGAGGATAGCACCTTTGGTTTAGATAAACCAAATCTGGTTCTTGGAACTTTGACCCTGCCTTTGCTCTGCTCCATTCACAGAGCAGGATGCTTCAAATTGTGCACTTGAAGAATCCCATTAGCTTTGCTGGATGAGAACAGTGTATCTCAGTTTTTTAAAAACAGATCTATAATTTTATGATAGCATGTTCACCAAAGGAGGATTTTATTTTAACAAAATGTAGATATGTACATGTACACATCATTATTTTACCACTTTGGTAATTCCAACAGTACTACAATATTCCATCTTTTTATTTTTACAGTTTGAACACGTAAAAGTGATTCCTAAATTGTAATTCAGTGGATGCATCAGTTAAACCACTCTTACCTCATACTGATTGCTTTCCTGTGCAGAAGCCTAAAGTGCTTCCTTACATCATAATTGAAATTATTGTATTTAATTTTAAAAGCACTTGTACAGTTTTTACGACTAAACTTATATCAAAACTACCTAATTATAAAACATTTTGAAAAATTTTCTGAATGTTTGTCAAAGGCAAAAGTCAAAAGCTGTATGAAGTCTTTCACTGGAACATCATGCATAGAGTCTCCTAATGCAAATATGAGTTTGGTTTACTACATTTGTCAAATTAAAAACAGAAAGTCACTAGATGATTTAATTGCTGGGCAAATTCTATTGAAATTGCATATAGCATACTATATTTTTCAATATATATATATATATATACACACTTAATGGCAGCTGACATACAGTATTTTTATTAAACAAAGTATCTTTCTGGAAGTTTTTGTTTCTGGAGGTGTTGCCTTCAGCTTTGTAGGAAATGCCATGATACCACATAACTGGAGATTTTATTGCATCAAAGTCTGTGACAGGAAGTATGAAAATAGTTAAATACATCTGCAGCATTTCTGAATGTAGTGCCTTTGTCAGGAGTCATCTCCCTTGTTATCCTGAAGTATAGAGTTGGCTAAAACCACAGTTCTAGGTAATGTAAAGTTATATCAATTTGCATGGTTTAATATCTGTTCAGGACTTTAAACAAGCAATGTTGCATAGTCCAGATGACAGCCAGATCTTTCAAGCTATTGGAGTCTGCTATCATAGGTAAGATCTGTAGTTATGTATGATGGAAAGTAGAAAACTGAAACAATTTCTGAGCTTATGTACCTGCTCACCTTGTCATATTGAGTTCACTGAAAACTAGGGGAGGGGAAAATGGTAAAGAGAAATGGAAAAAGGAAAATCAGGTATTTTTCAACTTTAACAACAGCTGTTAAAGTCTTCTGATATCAAGCAACTATGTGTTCATGACAGTGTCAGGAGGAAATACTAGGATGATAAAACAGAAACAAGAGGATGACTGGAGAAAATATCAAGATAAACAGAGTTGGATTGGTTTGTTGAGAATTAGTTAGGATGCAGTTTCTTTTTGAATATGTGCTTTGTCCTTTAAAGAAAAACAAAAGTCTCAATAATCTTCCTTGCCTGAATTTTTATTTGGAAATTCTAAAGTGTAGTTTCAAAAAGATGAGTTTTATTTGGAAAGACTAAATTAAGTCTGTGTATCACTTAAAATACATATACATTGGAAGAAATAAGATGTAAATTAACGTCTTAGTCTACTTATCATAGTGGTACTTCCAGTTGATATTTCACACAAGTATTACCCATGATAAATAGGGAATTTTAATAGCTATCTGCCTATTAGTTTGGTATAATCTGTTTTATTATGAATTTACTTTGCCATCTTTCACGTCTTAACCTTGTTGCTGAGGCATTATGGAGGTGGACATATTCAGGTTTTCAGACGTATTAATAACGTCAGAACTTCTTGTGTTGCTATGCCCGCAGTTAGGGCTTAACTGGCTCCATCTTTCACAGTGTCTGGGTAATGTAGAACTCACAGGAATGCTGAATCCTGCTTCTGAGAACCATGCATATGATTTTGATGCCCTTATCTGCATCCAACTGTCAAAAGGATACCCTAGTAACTGTATATCAGCTGTATAACCCATTTTAAGGTGCATTTAGCTCCATCCTGCAGTCTCTAACTTTGACTGTCTATCCACAAGATTGGAATGAAGCCCTCATGTTTTTGCAACAAGTGTGCTTTTAAAAAGCATTTGATTTAAAACTCTTAAAGTTATTTGCTAGCTAAATATATTTCATCTTTCCTCTTCTGGTAATGAGGCTGTGCTTCAGGCAGGCACAGGCAGCTTATATTGAAATAACATCTTAGCTTTCAGTATCATCTGAGTAAAATGATTTTGTCCTTTGGTCAGTTAAAGTTTTTGCTTTATGTGTAAAGATACTTACTAGCATTCATTGGTATTTCAGGTAGTTAATCCATTTTATTCCTTGATTTTTATGCATTGGTATACCTGGTGCATCAAGTTTTTTTTAAGAATGGAGTTTCACATTTGGCTTACTCTCAAACCAGAATGGCCTGTGCTTAGATCCCTGCGTGTCATCTGTTTTTACCCTGCAAGTTTAGCATAGTTTGGATAAGTTCAAGAGTTGGTATGAGAAAAAAAGAGAGAGAAGGCTTGTTTCTTCCATAAATAATTTGCTTCTAATACACCTGTGCCTGAATAGACTACCAAACCCATGTTTGGTCGTGACATTTGGACAGCACGAATGTCTCAGATAAAGTCTTTCTGTTGAGTACAGCTGTTGAAAAGGTGAAATCTTGGCCCAGCAAATGTTAATGAGAGTTTTGCTGTTTTCTCTCTGAGGCCAAGGAATACAAACTGAAGTCTGGAAGGTCTTACACTAACTGCTGTCACTGTTATAACCATCAGGGAGTACATACCAAAAGCAAACTTAAGGGAACAAAAAAAGTGTCCCTTTCAGTCAGAACTGAACTACTTTCAGTGAGCACTATGGGATAGTATTTGCTGATAATTCATAAATTGAGAATTTTATTTATGGAATTTTTAAATGGCAAACATTAGCATCTCTATTCTTAGACTTCATGAATTTGAAGAAGCTGTGACATCATTTGACCAAGTTCTCAAATTAGATCCTATTTCTGTGGATGCCTATGTTGCATGAGGAAACTCATACATGGAAAATGGACATAAGGCTGATTGTAAACAAGCACAAAAAGATTTCTTGAGAGCAATTCACCTGAATCCAAAGTGTATAAAAGCCAGAATTAGCTTAGGATACAATTTGCAGGTAACACACCAAAATTAGTTGTCAGTACTATGTTTAATCAAACAAATAATATCAATCTCATATGCATATATTTAGGTAATACCTAAAATAATAATAATAAACATAAAATAATCTATGTACTTTAGACAAGGCTTATGACATCATTTTTTTTTTAAAGTAAATTAGTAGACCATTATTTTATTTTCTTTTCACTTTTGTGCCCAATCTTCTTGGAGTTGTGCTCTTGAATAATGGAATATCAAGTAACTTTGCAGTAGTTTGATTTGCATATGTGGTTCTCTGATAAGCTAACATTAAGAATTGGCATGTTTTGTGTGTATGAGCTGTTTACTGAAGTAAAAAGCAGCCAAAGTGTTGACAAATCTGTGTAAAACAAAACCTTGTATGTCCTAGTTATCCTAAGTACATTGTTAGCAAATCTGATAAAATCCCTTGGTAAAGGCCTTATCTATAATGATGTCTGAAAACTTCCTAAAGACCTGAAGGAAGTAAATGTCACTTCAATCTTTAAGAATGGCAAGAAGTGGGACCTGGGGGACTACAGTCAGGTTCAGCTTCACTTTGACCCTAGAAAGGTGATGAAGCCAATAATTGTGGGAACTGTTTTTAAACGCATGGAGAAGGTGATGATTTGGAGTAGTCAGCATGAGTTTATGAAAGAGAAATTATGCTTAATCAACCTGGTAGCCTTCTAGGATGAAATTACTAGCTTGATGAATGAGAGGGGGAGCAGTTAATGTTATTTATCTTGAGTTTAGTAAAACTTTCAGTAGTCTTTCATAAGGTCTTCATAGAAAACCTGGAGAAGTACACTCTAGATAAGTGGACACTGAGGTGGAATGAAAACTAGTTGAACTGTCAGGGTCATTTTTAGTGCCATAAAGTCTGTCTGGAAGCCAGTCAGTAGTGAAGTACCCTCAGGGGTCAGTAATTGTTTGAACACTGTTTAACGTATTAATTAACAACCTGATAGTGTACTTCCAGCAACTTTACAAATTATACAAAACTGAGAGGAGTGATTGCACTGCCATTTAGAAGGATGATGGGCTGAACAGCCTGGAGCAATAACAGACATGAACTTCATAGAGTACAGCAAGGGAAAGTGAGAAATTCTGCATCTAGGAAGGAATAACCTCATACAACACTACACCACTACAAGCTGTGAGTTGACCTGGGGGTCCTGATGGACAACAAGCTGAAGGTGTCAGTGATGTGGTCTTGCAATAAAGACTGCCAGTGATACCCTGGGCTATGCTAGGAGCAACATTGCCAGGAGGTAGAGGTAGATGATCCTTCTACTCTACACAGTACTGGTGAGGCCACATCTGGAGTACTGTGTCCAGCTCTGGGCTCTCCATTACAAGAGACTCAGGAACATATTGGTGCTTATACAGTGGAGGGCTACTAAGATTATTTAGGGTTTGAAGCATCTGTCATACAAGAAGGGAGAGAGGGATGAAGGCTTAAGGGGGAATCTTCCAAAAGCTATAAATATCTGATGGAGGAGCATAAATAAAGTGGAGCCAGGGTCATCTTAACGCTACACAGTGGTCTGACAGGAGGCAACGGGGACAGACTGAAATAGCAGATTCTGTCTAAACATCAGAAAACTTTTTTTTTATTGTGAGGATGATCAAACACTGGAACAGGCTGCATACAGAGGTTATGGAGTCTCTATCCTTAAAGATATTCAAAATCTAACTGTACATGGTGCTGGGCAACCTGCTCCAGATGACCCTGCTTTGAGCCAGGGCAGTGGCCTAGATAATCTCTAGAGATCCTTTCCAAGCTCAACCATTCTGTGGTTCTGTGATGTGGAAGAGTTAGTAGTAGAAGATGCAGTTAAGCCAGTTGTGACCGATACGTTACATACTTGCAAAGACAGTGAGTATTGCGTAATTAACAAAGTACTGGAAAATTAACAAGATATTTGACATTTTTTTTTTCTGTAATTTAGTTAACTGTGTTTGCAAATATAAGCATGTTTCCATTCTCTGCTGTAATTTTTTTAAAGTGGGACCACAAGTGTGTTTGGCTTTTCTTGTAATGTGTCCACAATAAGAAACACAATTCATTTTGGGCACTTGGAAAGCTTCAGAGAGCATGGGGACAATTTACAGCTGCCATTTGCATTGATCCAAAATGCCATGCTACGTATGATGGACGAGCTTCAGTCTGTCTTCAAATGGGTGAAACCTTTGCTGCATTTCAAGATAAAAATGCTGCACTAAAGGTAGGGTAAAGTGATTTTACCAAAATCAACCTGTTGCTGTGAAGCCAACTAATGCTATACAATAATACTTGCTAATTTGGATTAAAAGGTGCAATTAATTTTTTTTTTAAAGAAAATGTATCTTTGAAAACCAGATTAAGTTACTGTAAAAGTGAAAATTTTCCCTGAGTAAGAATGCATCTGTGCTTACCTTTTAGCTCACTACCACTGTTCCACTGCTGACAAACTGAGATGTCATCAATCAGTTAATGGGACATCTACCCTGTGCCATGAAGGACTATCAAAAAGCAATTTCTGTTGACCCAAACTATGCATTAGCCTATTTCAGTGCAGCAAATGTCTACTTCCAGAATCGACAGTTTTCACAGGTAAGTCTACAGTCTGTCTTTATACTGTCTTCAGAACTTTATCCCTTGAATAAATACTGTTCTTATAAAGCTGTCTTGAAGTGCAATTAACATGAAGCTTTCTTACATCTCATGGTCCTCTACTAGGAGATTAATTAATCTGTAGTAATTAATAACTGCCATATTACTATGTATTTTATCGTTGATATGGATGAAATAAGATTCTGGACAGCTAGGGTGCACATCACAAAAAACGGTAAATAATTGAGATACTAAAATCTTACTGATGTTCAGTAACTTCCCCCTCCTGCCCAGCTGAACTCCTGTACATTAAGTAACTTGCCCAGATTCACTATAGCACCATGACAAGGAGAATGAAAAGAATCTCCTGCTGGTGAGCTTTAATCAAGAAGTCAGATCTTCCTCTTGTTACCACAGTAGCTTTGGAGTTTTAAATCACCTAATTCTGCTAAAATACAGTGGGTATCTCCAAATACAGAAGAGCTGGGTATGAAATTCCTCTTGTGAGAGAATTTGAAATCTGCTTGAAAGCAAGGACCACTTCTTTTTCTCTATGTGAGTAGGCCCCTGAAGTGATTTTTTCCATTGGTCTTCCAGTCACATTTCCTGGGCACAGGCTCAAGCTTTTCTTTGATTGGAACTTTGTGGTCCAGCAGCTGTGGCAACCCAGAACCATGGATGCTTCAGTACATTTCATCTACTTCGCAGCTCTAGGAGAGAATTCATTCATCTGTAAAGAATTCAGCTTGCAGCTAACGCATTAAGGAATTCATCATCTATAGTACAGGCTTGGCATATGATTTTAAACCTAGATTTTACTTCATGCAGCACAAGACACAAATCATGTAAGAAAAAGAAAATTAATGTTCTTACATGTTTCTCAGAGTTAGATTCCTTGTTGCACTTGAGCATTAGTTAGGCTTGGATCAGAAATTCCGTAGGAGCCCAAGGTCAGCGCCTTGCATATGGCTTCTTCTGCGATCGTGTAATCTCTTATGTGTCTGGTATTGTTCTTCCACAATGGGTCTTGCCTAGGCTGTTCTTTTTTACTGTTTTTCTGTGACTCCTTACTGTCTCACAGAGGCTGTCTAATTATGAAGAAAGAAGTTCAAGAACAGGTGTTGTATTGTAAACTCTTTTCTGTGTTAATTCAAATTTCCCTTAGTGTGTAGCTTATTTCTTCTGCTATAATTACAATTCAGCGTAAACAGTTGTCAGTTTTCAAAAGTCTGTCTGGATGGGTGGGTGATCAACCTACTTGTGGATGAGTGTGCTGGTGCTGTGTCTCTTCTCTGTGCAGGAAGAACACTGAGCAGAATGAGTAAAGACTTCAGAATACTAGCAGCTTAAAGAAACTGGAATCTGCAAGTTGTACATAAGTGATTTTGTCAAATTTTAACTGTCTACTTGGTCTTCAATTCATGTGTTTTGTAGGCCTGTTGCTATTATTCCAAGGTATTACAACTTGATCCAGGAAATGAATCTGCTGTTATGAATCGTGCTATTACAAATACATTACTAAACAATATTGAAGAAGCCAGAGAAGACTTTGAGAAGGCAATTTGTCTCTGCCCGTTCTCTGCAGCAGTATATTTTAACAGGGCACATTTCTATAATGGATTGAAGCAATACGAACTAGCTGAGAAAGGCATTTCAACAGGTAATCTCTATTTTCCTGTCATGATTATTTGATAGCATACTAACAATTGTGACAAATTACTTGGCTTTATGATTCAGAAAGTATGTATGTATTTTTGATAGTATATTTTGTACTTAATTTGATCTGCTATTGTGATGTGACTAAAACAAGGAAGTTAGAGCCAGCATAGTAATGAATTGATTTTTTTTCCCATTGTCCAAATTGAAAGAATATGTAAATTAGAAGAGAAACTGTTTCTTATAATGTAAGCATGCTGAACAGAGCCCCTTTCTAAATGAAACTGTGGCACAAAGTTCTAGGAAAGTACTATATTAGCAAGTCTGAAAAAAAAAAAAAAGTGTGTGTTGAGATATCTATTTGCCTAGAAAATAGCATTCAAGTAGCTTATTTCATATATCAACACAAAATTTAATGAACATCTTTGCAGAGCAGGTTTTGAAACAGTATTTGGCTTGCATAAGCTTTTCTGTTGGGAATAGACATAGTTCATAGAGTAAAGGAATTGAGTCAAACTTCCAGTTTTGTCTTAGTGAAAGCTAAAACATTTGTTCAGGTTCAAAACAACTGGGTTATATTAGTCCATTGCTGCTTGTCTTTGCTGCTAATATGAGATTCAGCAACTCTGGATACACAGGCAAACTTCTTCCAGTAACTAAAGCTATGTTTAGTTTTTAATAATTTTACTGAAACAAAATTTAGTAATGTGTCTTTGATTTGACAGTGTTTTATTGCACAGATTTATTTTTCTTTTCTGAAAGGATTAATATCTTTTAGAATATTTTTAAAAAATAATAATATCCTTTAAGGTGGGATTTATAAATAGCATGAAAAAGAGGGGGGGGAAAAAAAGAGATCCAGAGTGTAATTAACGTGACACAGTTGCCTAGTGCTTGATGTAAAGTTGATTTGCATAGTGTGTTTTTTTCTGTGAAAGTATATCTGGAGAAGAATTTGAGCACTGACAAAAGGTTGTTTTTCTTCTCTTTATAATCATATGGTAATGTTAAAAAAACCCCAAGCCTAACGTTCTGTTTATTTTTATAGCGTTGTCAATTCAGCCTAATGATGCCTTGATGTATAAATTTAGAGCTGATATTAGTGGTAAACTGGGTTTCAATAAAGAGGCTGTTGAAGACTATAAACAAGCAATCAACATTTGAGAACAGATTGATTCCATGTGAAAAGACACCAGTTGTCATACGACTTGGGTTCTATTTACAGATTTCTCAGACCTATAATTAAAAAGTCCAACGTGTGAAAAATCCATAACTTAGCTTCATTTTTATATATTCCATGCACATTTTATTCTCCTCAGTAGTATAATTACCTTGATTGTGCAACCTAGCCAGAGTTGTTTAAAAATAGAACACCACATGTAATTTTTTTTTTATGAGTTATAGATTGTTCCTTATTTGTTAGTGTCTAGAAAGAATTGATTGTGTTCTGGGTGAAGCGAAGGACAGAGAAGAGCAATTTCTAGGCAAAACACCACAGCCATATTGGTTATGGAAGGATAAAAGAGACTACATTCATTCTCCCCCCACCCCCATATAAAAATGAATACAGGGATGGTAATTATGTCGCCTGGATCATCTAGGAAATAAGAATTCTAAGATGGCTACTAAGTGCTTGTGTTTGCTAACTAGGTCCCACTTTTCTTACATGAACTTCCTTCTATACCTCTTCATAAAGTTTCCTGTTCCCTGTCACTCACATGGTAGGGGTTAGCCCTTATGCAAGATCCATTTATTGCAGCATGAGACCTACTCCAGGAACTGAAATTTGAGAAGAACATGATTCAGTCTGCGAGTAAAAAGTTGAGGTTGCTTCCACTTAAATTTACTACAGTTTGCCAAGTTGAAGAGGCAGATAATAATGCAAAAATAATAGATCATCGTTTTGTGTTCTAAGCTGCAAGAATGGGTTTAAGAACAAGCTCTCACCTGAGCATGGAGAACGAGTTGTAAATCTATGTGACCAAAATTTAAAATTGTCAGGACCTACCCATGTCCTAAATTAAACCCCCAAATTTGGCATAGTATGGTGAAGATGACAAAAGGATGAAGCAGAACAGATACCTTTGTCTTGGAAAAGAGAAAAAGAAGGAATATTAAGGTCTTTTTCAGTATGCAAACAGTTCTGTGGTTTCAGACAGTGGAATGATTTCTAAAGGGACAAATGGCACTTCAGTGCATAATTCTAGAAATTGTATGTGTAATTCTAGAAATTGTATGTGTAATTTCAGTTCAGGCTTAGATGTAAAATGATGTCAATTTTCCTCTTGAAAATGTGTAGAAGAAAAGGGAGGGAACCTTCACAAGAAATAGACCTAACAGATACTGGTATTTGCTTGTAATTACCTAATGTTCTATATGTTAAATTATCCCCAGATCTTACAGAATAGTCCAGAATAAAATCAAAATTAAACAATCTAAATTATGTAAAATTAGTATTAAAGAGTTACATCGGTAATTTTAACTTTATCACTGACCTTTTCAGGTAATCCTAGAGTTAAGTGATTTTATTTTGAGTGCTATTGAGATTGCTTTGTCTCGATTAATTGCATTTTATTTTCTGTTGACTACTTAACACATTGCTATTCTATAAAAATAACTGCTCTTGCATGCTTATGTAGTGTATGTTTAGCCAATGTGCTAGCAACCAGAATTCTAGCTTTGTTCTGGTATCTAAAGTTTTGCAGTTGCAGTGTCACATTACACTGTAAAAAATCCTGTGCTTCTCACCCAATGATATTTGGGCTGAAAAAATAAACTCCTTTGGAAAGGAAATTCAGAGTATCACCAACTAAGAGCAGTTAACCCAGTAAAACATTTGACTCCATCTCTACTCTCCTTAACTATCTTCTTATCTTGTTTAATATCTAGCATGATGAGACTTTGCACTTGCAAGATCTGTGCTGATACTGGAATAGATGCATCACACTTAACATGTATGAAACAAGTTGAAAATAGTTCTGCATTTAAATTTTGTTTATTCATGATTAGTCTCTGATGTTTACAAATGAATGTTTATAGTTATAAACAATATTTCTAGATGTTGTAGCATGTTGCATATTACTTTTTTCTAGTATTATAGATTAAAGTATTACTAGAAATCTGTTTGGAATTACAGTTTTTCTTTAAGTTAAAATATGTCAATTAAATAAAAATATGGGATGATCAAAACAACAATTGCTGCTTTTCTGTTCTTCAGTAATTTGAATTGCTGGTAATACTTTTTAGATGTGTTAGTTTACCACACTACAATAGAAAAAAACCCTGCAAGACACAGTAGAGAGAAATTCTTTGATTATTACAGAATTCAAGAATAACTATATAGGGCCTGATTAGACGATTGTAGCTGATGGGGGGTTGGACTAGATGATCTTTCGAGGTCCCTTCCAACCCCTATGATTCTATGATTCTATGTTTCTGTAAAGTTAAGTTGTGAAATCCAAGGTGATTGAATAATCTTGCGTTTTTTTCCCTCTTATTCTTTTTTTCTTATTTACTTAATTTATTTTTGCAGTATCATCATCTACGTAAGTGGATCAAGTGTAATGTGCTAAATGTAAATATCTGTGTGTCTGTGTTTCCATGCACGAGTATCATGGTGGTTAATGCAAACTGGGGAATAATTTTCCCAGTTTCCTGTGTGTACACAAAGTCAAAGTTTTCTTGCAAGATGGTGTTGGTGGTATTTTTGTTCCCTTTCTCCTTTTCCCTGTGCCTATTTCAGTGCTCTTTTTTTATTATCTGAAGAATTGTTTATTTATGAAATTGCTAAATTATGCATGATTTTATGGCCTTTTCCTTTCTTTGACCTCCTTATGAATTACCTGCTGATGGGTTGTGAGTTAGTGGTACCCTCATCATGTATAGTTCATCATCAAACTAATCAAAATGAAGAGAGGTCAAACCTTTCCCGTTCACTGTAGATTTTCTTTAGCTTAAGCTCTCTTGAATGTCAAACGGACAGACATTTAAAAGATTTTTACCTTCACATTTAAAAATTGAAACCAGCTGTAATCAGTTTTTGTAGACCACTGATAGAGTGATATGACTTATATAATACGGTCTGTTGTAATTTTTCTTCTGCTTGTTATTTTTTTATTCTGGACAGTGTAGAACTGTTTGTTTAATCTTTAAAATGGAATATTAATTCTGTTGTTGGCTGTGTGGAGTTAAAGCATTTAATCTGTTACATAAGGCTTAGGAAATGGGTGGTGTCATTGTATTTCCAATTTCATCATTTAGCACCACTCTCATCCACAACTCAGGGACCATGTTACGTGCTCTTTTAAAAAAATGGGAGACAGATGGATAACTTACATGCACAACAGAACATGAAAATTTCAAACTGCATGATCAAAACTTACTGCATTCCTTGAACAATAGTTTATCACACCGTTTTTTTCCTTCAGATCTTTCTTTTATATTTTCTTTCTGACCTAAAAGAAATTGTATCTTCTCTAAAGATTTTTATAAGCAGGTGGAAATATTTTGGGTGACAGCACTTTTTAAATGTCTTTTCAAAAGAAAGAGGTTATTAGAGTCATTGATGACTATAAAAATCACTCTTCCAGTAATAAATGGTAATTATATTTCACAGGTTGAACATTATCAGTTGAACTTCCCTTCTAGTAGAGACGGTGGCAGATATGTGGCATTTTGAATGTTGCCTAACCCAGTATGGGGCAGATGTTAAGCTCTGAGTTTACTTCCATTGCTAGTAATAGATCCAGTAAATTTTCATATTGGGGATTATCAAAGTGATTTTGCTTCACAAATGCAGTTTAAGGGAAGCTCTTGTCCCTTGTTGAGTGATGGTGTTAGTTCTTTTTGGGTTTAAAATCTGATAATCTGAACTTCACAGTTTTCTGCTTTTATTTCCCTTTTTTTTCCACTAGAAAATCTTTTTTGGTAGACTGTAGTTGAAAAAAACAACAGTTACTAAGGAACCTCAGTTGCATTCAGATTTTTCCTCACTTTTTAAAATACTGGTAATAGATGGATTACTGGAAATGAGAAATACAGTTTGATTAATAAAGAATGCAGTAGATGATTTGTTATAAAGAAAGGACCAAAGCAAATATTTCTATTTGAAGCCAAATATGGGAAAAGGAAGTTATGAATAATCTTTCACGGAATAGTAAGTTACATACATATATCTATCAACTGCATGTTAAAGAATTTTCTTTCAATAAGTTGTAATTTGGTCCTTTTGGATCAGATGCACCACCAAAATGATGAAGTGGATCTTTGATTACTTCCATTGAAAAGCAATGCATATGAAAGTGAATTTTCTTTTTGAGTGGTTAGGGAGATGAATCAAATCTTAGTTTTTGTGTTATTTTTAGCTCAACACTTTTTCCCTTAACAACTCAGAAATGTATTTTGTTTTGAAAACTGTGCCAAATGATAGCAGATTTGTAGGTTTCAACAAATTAAAACAGATGCAATACACCCTAATGGAGAGGAATAAGAAAACCGTGTGTAATGTGCTTCTAATTTAATTGAGAAATAAGCCAAGTTTTTCACATTATTTATGCTTATACTATACCTGCAGTGCCTTTTATAAGGCTGAGCCAAGATCGGGTTCCAGCTCAGTCTTAAACCTGCCTGAACTTTGTACAAGCACCCTGTGAGAAGTAGGATGCAGGACTGGTGTAACGCCTGCACAGTGCTATAAAGGCATTACTGAGCAAAGACTGACTGAGACTGAACACAAATGATGTTTCTTACTGTGCAACACTCTGACTGTCTGAGTACTGTTGTCACAAGGGTGGATGGAACACCAAAGGGTCCAGGCTGATATGATGGGCCTTTGGTGACCTGTGGTATATTTAAGCCAAATGCTATGCTTAAGGTGAGAGGATCCTTAGGCAGAAAGCATATTAGCTCAGTTTACTTGTTAGGTCATCCATTCTACTCCAACCCAAGCCTCAAGCTTGTGCTTGAGCATGGACTTGTGGATTTGAGTTGGCAATGGACCAAATTTTGGAAAGCAATATAGATGCAATCTGGACCATTTCGTGGGATATCAGGAAAAAATATAGTGGAATAAATGTGCTTGCAAAATGTGCTCTGAAAAAGTCAGTGTGAATACAGGTGATATTTCAAGTAACCGTATTCAGAAGCTGACTCTTACCCAGTGTGGCTTTAGAACCACCAGAAGATGGCAGTCTGCGACCTGGAGTGGGACGGCTCCACGCCCCGCTAACAACCGGGCTGCCGCAGCAGCCTCTCACTCCAGGACTGCTGTTCTAACGCAGCTGGTTTAACTGAGACTATTGTTCTCTCACTTCCTTTTTGATATGCCATAGACAATTATTTTACAATAGCATAACTGAGATTATCATACCTTACAAGCACTTCTGTAACATAAACCGGTAACGTTTATATATATATATGTTTACATTATAATAAGTGCACAAGCCATATTTATGTACCTAGACATGCAACGATACAGACAATAACAGCACAGGCCCTGAATAACGGCTCCTTTCCTGTCCTGACTTTTTTTTTTTTCTCCTGGTTTTGCCTTCCTTTTCTACAAAATGAGGCCTTCAGAAAAGGAGCAAAACATGTGGAACCTTTTAACTGCTCCCAGCCACTTTATTTTACATCGTGTTTCTTTTAATTCACTCTGCAGAGTCAGTCCATTCTTTTTCTTGCAAAAGGAAAAGGCTTATCAGTGCTGTCTGTTGGAATTCAAAGAAAAGCCGAAGAGTGGCCACAGCTGTCTTCATAAGACATTCCTCCTCTCTGCCACATTCTCAAAATGGACCCAATGCTTTGTTTATGGAGACTGAAGAAGATAAAATGCTTTTACTTTGAGGAAAAAAACCTCCAGACCCCAAGCTTAAAGCAGCAAGCAGAGGCTGTGACTTTACAGAGCAAGTCTTTGTTAGCTCTAGTAAAAGACAAACAGGCATCGGGCTTTTTCAGAGCTGCAAGCCTGCTTTTTCTGATAGCTGAGACTCTTAACTGAATTGCAGTCCTCTGTTCTTTTTTTTTTTTTTTTTTTTTGACTACATGCCTGTGTGTATATAATGGGTATTAGAACCCTGACTCAGAAGTCATTAAGTGAAAGGAGCTTGACTAAGTTTTGAATTAAAGCTACAAGCTACAGAAGAATGACAAACACTCCCTTGCCATTGCTTTTTCCAATGTTTAAGAAACCTAGAATGGTGTGACTGACCTGTTGTTGGAAAAGGGGGTATTTATCAGCTTTTCCTGTTCTGTTTGATAGTGATGCAGCATGGCAAAAAACTTGTTTAAAATTACTGAAATGTAAACTTATAACATATGAAAAACTTTGCAGTGAAGTGACTTTCTCAAGTAGTATTTGCAATTTCATTTAGTAGCCTTGTAAGTGTTTTATTTGTTAAGGCTGTTCTCATGGGGAGATAATATGAAACAAAAATAATACACTGGAAAATCATATCATGTTTTACTTGAGAATAACTTCTCCAAATAGACCTGTGTCCTGTAGATGACCTGTCTGCAGAGGTTCATCTCTGTTAGGTGGATGTTGCCTTTACTATTTTTAAACAAAAATGTCTGTTATAAAGGAAGAAAAATGTCTCAAAGCCTATGGCAGAGCAGGGTTCTGATAGTCTCAGTTGTCCCTCTTCCCTCAAAATGTCAGGCAGCTATGAATATTGGAGAGATATTCTAAGCTCTCCAGGTAGGGATGAGTCTTTTTGCTTGTCCCCACTGCAAAGGCTGGGAGATATTTCTTCCTCAGATGATGCACATGAGGATGCTTGTACCTGACAGGTTGGTTCCTTCTCTCCTACCATGCCTAAAAGAGTGAGGAATGGTTACAAGAGTTCACTGTCACTGCAGCCAGGCTGTCCCCAAGGAGAAGGAGAAGGAGAAGGGCTGCCTGGAGGAGAGGAGGAGACAGGCCTGATTACAAGGGGGCCAGAAACCCTGTCCCAGCTCCAGAAGGGGTGAAAGCTGAGCAAGGACAAGGCTGTGGGAAGCTCAGGTCTTTCCCTTCGTTTTCTTGTAGGAAGCCAGCTTGGCAGGAGAAGGAAGCAGTGCAGCAAACATCATGCAGGCTTTGATGCCAGCCGGTGCCTCTACTGGGGAGGCATGGAGCAGTGAGAAGAGCAGCATTGAATCTCCCAGGGAGCATTTCAACACTTCATTGGTGGTGGTGAATGCTTGGGCAGAGTCTGCCCAGATCTCTGAAAGCCTTGCATAGAGGTGGGTGGAAGTTGTTGAGGAGAGGGACAGAACTTTTAGGGGAGAAGGGTTGCCCCAGACCTCATGGCACTGACAAAAGGTGACTGGTGAAAGAGTCTCTCCGTTCCTCCTTGCAGGCGTCAGGCGTGTAGTGAAGTGGGTGTTGTGGAAGGTGATGGGTTGTTCCTTAGGAGTCAGGGCTTATGGGAGGTGAGCCTGAGCCTTAGGAGGGAAATCCTGGTATTTACACAGAAATATCTGCTGAGACCTTTTGGTGTCTTATGGTCAGCCATGTTGAGCCCCTTTTTGGGATGGCACACGGGGACAAAAGGAGTAGCAAGATGGACATGTGCCCAGTGCCCCAGGGAGTGTAGTGGCATCTTCAGCATTTGGGAAGCTTCATCCAGAGCTGTGGACAGCCTACTGCAGAACTTGGTCTTGCTTGCCTTTTTCATTTCTTCCACCAGCTCCTTGTGTTGGAAGCAACACATGCAGCAGACCACAGAGGTGCTTCAGAGGGAGGACACCACATGCACTATCTTCATATAGCTGGTGGAGGACAGGACCTCCTAAACCAACATGATGAGCCCCTTACTGTAAGCATACCTGGTTCTACTGCAGCTGCATCCAGGTAGGTAGGCCTTTATAAGGGCCCAGCTAAGACACTGTTCTAAAATGAACTTTATGTGTTGAACATTGTCCTTACCGATTGGCTTGCTTATTGTGAGTTAAATTTCTTATTTGCAAAAATGAAACTCAGAATAGATTCTTCCATGATTTCATTAGTGTCCCTATTTCATGGAATTATGACAGCAAACACGTAGTATTAACTACAGCTGCATGAGGTGTTGTCCTGCATAATCTTCATAGCTAGTCTCCATCAGGACACAGCTGAAAAGTATAAATAAAAAACCATTTGTACTTACTTAAAACCCACAAATGATATCTTATTTGTGTTTTTTAAGTGTTTTTTTTTTTTTCTTTTTTTTTTTTGCATGGCCCTAATTCACATGCAAATGACTGACAAGCTCGGTGTGGCTGCAGATATCAGCTATAAATTTTGTGTTTTAATGAGAAATTCATACACTAGTCTTTAAATAACCTGTTATCTCAGAAAACTGAAAATTATTTAGTCAGAGGCTTTCCAAATAATATTTTAATTCTAATTAGAGCTATTCAGAAGCTATGAAGTAAGGAAGGAAAACCTGTGTCAATGAAGACTAACTCTATAGTAACTCAACTGTGTATGAAGCAGAACAAATATCTTAAGATAATCTCAGTAGGGATCTAATTAGTACAAGAACCATTAGCCTTGCTTTCTAATAATAGCATTATCTAATATTCTACCCTTCTCTCCGAGTTGTTTTCTTTAGCTCGTAGGGAAGAAGTACACTTTATTTTCCAGCAATATTGGAAGCTTGCTAACTTGCCTAATCTCACTAAGTATTACAGTGTTTATTTTTGTATCAGGAGACACTGCAAATAGTCTGTCAGATTTTTAAAATGTAAATGTGAAAACTCTGGTGCATATATTTAAAAAAATGTAAATGGGTCATGTGTCTAAGAAAAGGGCAGGAGACATAAGAGTGTTTTTTTTTGAGTTATAAATCTAAGGAATGTGGGTATGACTATGCTGTATTTATGCAGCTAGCTTTTTCATCTGCTGCTGTCCATCTCAGGATGGAATCCCTGCTCTCATGGTTTTGCAGAGGGTTTTTTTGTAAAAGGACTGGGTCCATGCAAAGGGGACTTAACAGCCCTATTTCTGATCAGGATGAGGCATTCTTTGCAGCAGATATTGTAGAGGAGAGCAGGTAACTATCTTCTGAAGGCCTATGAGGACTACAACTCTTGCTGTAGCTGCTGTGCTGAGACACAGGAGGTGTCACAATCACTGGAGGTGATTATGGCAAGTCACAGATGAGGCTGTCTGCAGGACTGCCAAGACCCTAGGGGACACTGAGCTGCTTCCATGTTTCTTACTGGTTACTGTGGTATTGATGGCTTTTGAGACCTTCCTATCTTTGCCTGGCAAACTGCAAACTTGGTTTTTTTTTCCTCTCTTTGCTGCCATTATCTGGGATTTGGGAGTGTGAACATACGCACTGTTAAGACATACCCCTGTAGTTGCATTCGTAAAGGAACTGCAGTTAGGCACTATTTTGGCACTTAGAATCTTGATGCCCTAGTACTTCTCTTAACAGCCTTCTCTGTGAAACCTTTCAGAGTGTGTTCTGGGAGAACATCTGTCCATTTCTGGCCCATGTGCAGAAGTGTTCTAAACCCATTAGCTTGCTAGACTAAAGAACTTCTGGCATGGCATCCTCCTTGTGGCAGCTCAGAGAATCTTCCCCAGATGAAGGGAGGCACTTAAGCCATCTCAAGACATGTTCCAGTTGCTGATGACCATATAATTCTTATTTTGAAAAAGGCAAGTGAATGCAAATGAAAGAACACACACAAGTAGTTTGTTGTTTTGAAGAGGTGATAACTTGTCTCTGGTAAGACTGTGCAGGCTGCATGAAGTTGAGTTCATATGCTGGTGTAGATATCAGGCCGCACCCAAAGAGTAGCTGTCAAT
>NW_008592849.1:17930-36681 GCF_000691845.1 Merops nubicus | reverse complement strand
ACGAAAATAAACCACTCCGTAGCCAATACTCAGCTCCCAGGCAACTTCGCTGGTTGGCTGTGTGTAGCCTTAAAGGTTTCAGGTCACTTGCAAATAGGAGAATCGAGCGATGACGGATGAGTTTCAGCCTGGCAAAGTATGTAGTGCTATTGGGCAGCGGTTTCGTGTAATGAAACCGCAGCTGAATGGAGAATCCCAGCCCATGGCAAAGATTTGTCTTTGAAAAGCAGAGGCAGCCTTAAACATTACAGATGTGCTTGATGAGTCGAGTAAGCCTGTAGAAGAGAGAGGTGTTCTCCATTCTCTTCTTTCTTCGCTTGCCTCTGTGTGGGCCCATGCTCCCTGAGCACAGGAGGGATGGTCTGGTAGAGCATCTGCCTGCCCCTGTGGTGAGGTGGGAGACGCAGTCTCTAACTAACTTCGCCAGTAGGGTAGCTAAGCGGAAGCAACCTGTTTTGTGTGCAAAACTGGAGCTAGGCAGGGTATTTAATAGAGCAGGCAAATATCAACGGTCTTCTACTTGGTGGAGAAATTAATAGTTTACATCGCTGTATATCATATAGATGGTGAGCACCCTTTGCTGAGCAGACTTAAGTGCTTCAAATCAATCTTCAAAACTATATTAAAACAGTTTTTGAAGATACCATGCGTAAACTATCACTGGTTATATTTCATTAGGATATGTAAAAAACGAGTTGTAAACGAGCTTTACATTCTTCTGGGTGGACTTTTATAAGGTATTTTATATGAGTACTAAATCTCCTTTTTGAGAAAAATGTACTGTTTTTCTAAATAGTAGAAATTCCTTATTGTTATTATGAAGACTATGAAACAGTCTGTTCCGTTTACTCAGAAATAGATTTGTAGGTGCATAATTATTTGTGTGCTTTTGTGATACTCATAATGTTTCAGGTTATTTTTTTTGTGTGTGTGTTATAATGAGGTTGCTGTATAGAATAGTGGTCTAATTCAGATCAGTGTTCCAAATTAATCCCTGGTGTAATACCCCTGATTTACATGGAATTATGCCAGGGATGAATTTGATGTTGTACGTGATGGTTTTTTGTTTTAGTCTTGCAGCTTATGCTGTGAAAAGTAAACCAGTTAATTACTTAAATGGATATAGTTAACTGAAAGTTTAATGTTTTTGGGTGTGTTTTTCGTTTTTAACATATGCGTGCAAAAAACAGGTGAGATAAAAGTAGGCTGAAAGGATGGAGAGTATATTTTAATTTTGATTGCTTGGTATGCATTTAGCAACCTTCTTGTTTAACAATTTTATACATTTAATTTTATTAATTTTTTGGATGATTGGACAGATTTTTCTGAAATACAGCAATGTGGAAGTAAAACTTTAAAAATCACCAAACTGGGAAGATAAGCAAAACACAATGCCTAAAGTAACACTGTAGGGTTTTTTGGTTTTGTTTCTTGTTTGTTTTTAAATGTCTGACTGGGAGATGGTTGATAAACCAATACTTGAGGATTATTATTAAATGCCCTGGCTGGATTGGGTGTGTGTTGTTGCTTTGCTGGACTGCGGCACAAGAATCCTTTGAAGGGAGAGCAGTCCTCGGAAGCCTTAGTGCTCTGCACCAGAGGTGAGAAGAGTGGTCAGGGTTACTGGCTGTGGGCTCTCCAACAGCATTAACCAGGACTGTTTTCCTTCTTCACTCACAAAGAGAGCTTAATACACAAACAGGAGAGCAGTCACTTTTCAATTTATTCCTCGCTAAGTGTCCCTAAGAGCCCCAGGGAGGGGACAGTTTTGGTTGGGAGGTCGGTGAATTCAAGAGCTCTTATGGAGAATGTCCAACCCTGGACTGTGCCTTACAGACAAAAAAAATCAAGACAAAATATTTTGGGGAGTTTGTTCTGTTTTTGGCCGGTGCCTGAGAATTAGCTCCTAGTGAAGAAGAAGCCTAGTTTTATGTTCCACTGGAAACAGCCCTATCTGCATTTGTATTTGTTATTCATAGCATGAGCATCTGCAACCAGCAACCATATTAGTTGTTGGTCTGTAATTCTGTAGCAACTATGCAAACTTACCTTTACCCATTTCTCCTGAGCACTTGTAGACAACTCTTTTCTTGTAATGGTAGATAGCAAAGTGATTGGAAAAAATCTATGAGGCTGTATACATTCCACCCATTTCCTTAGGTCATGAGTAGCTGAATAAGTTTCTCACTGAGAGGTAGTAAGGAATATTTGAAGGCCAAATGTTTAATCTATGATTTGTGGAACAGAATTTGGGCCTGCTTTTACTACCTCTCAAATGTCAGTAGGTACTTCCAGTTGAAGTGACCCATCTATGACTTTTTTAAAAAAAATGGAAATTATTTTATATTCTTAAACATTCTGGTAGCTGAAATTCACCTTGTATGCTACACACATTTAATGAGTTTATGGATTGCTTAATATCTCGGGTTGGATTAGTTATGGCAGACTAATTCTGGTTGAAGAGCCAGAGGCTGTATGCTTAACAGGAAAGGATACTTCAGCCTTTGGCAACGTGTCCTGATAAGCATAGAGACAGACTTTTTCCCTTAGTATGCTTAATTCCTATAAAAAACCCATAAGATTCTTTGCCCATAGTGGTCTGCAAGCTATCATTGTGGCAATGACAGCTTCATTAGTCTACACAATTATTACATGGCCAGAATGTAAGTTGGAGCTTGCATTGGTGGCTTAGTTCTGGAAAGTGCTCAAAGGCCTATTCTGTGTATGCATTACAAATCTTGTCTCTTAACGGTCAATAAAAGTAGTACATTTTTATCTGGTAGTGAAGAGGCTCAACCAGACTTCAACAAAAACTTTTACTTTTTTTTTTTTTACCCTGATGCCTTGTCTCCATGCTGAAACTCTCGCCTTGGTGCATGTGACAATGACCTGAGTCAGTTAGCATGACATGAAACGCATATGCCGTTTGGGAAAGAGGCTCAAACTCTTGCTGCTTAGTTTCAAGCTGCCATAGAGGACCACTGATTAATTACCTGTTGGTACACAATAGGTGACAGTCCTCACAAAAGTAGTTTCTGGCTGGAGGCTGGAGACAAGCAGCTGGGAGGCCTTGCTTAATGTGTCTGCAGGCAGTATAACATACCTTCTGTTAGCCTGTATCTTTGTGAGGAAAGGGTGCAATTTACATTTTTAAGCTTTTCTCTTTTGTTCGTGTTTCACTGTACCTCTCAGCACTGTTGTGTAATTTTTTTTTAATGCCTGTGCATGCTGTTACTATTTTTTTTTTCTTCTGTAGAATCTAATTGGTCTTAATGGATTTTACATTTAACATCTGCTACGCAATCTGACTTCTGGGTGTTGAGAGCATCGGGCTCAGCTGGAAGCTTTCTGTGCTGAACTGACATGTTTATTGTAAGAAGAATGCAGTAATATTTTATGGAAAAAGCTTTGACATGTATTCTATTTTGACACTTCTGTTTCACATGTGACAATTTCTGTCTCCTTGTCACTTATTTTTGTTTGTAACAGGTGACATTTGCATGAGTTGATGGTGCTTATTTTCCATTTGAAGTCACAGCACTCTGAGATTATATTGGTTGCTGTGGAAATTGTCATAAACAAGTGATAATTATTTTTTAATCAGTGGGAAACAAGGAGTTGGAAGCAATGAACTTTTAGGATATTTTGAAAAACAAACCCCCCTAACCTCCAAAACTCAAACTAAACCACACCACCAATCCTCCTCAAAAAATCCCACCCACAACAAAACCCAACCAAGATTGTTTGTGTCTATGCAATAAAAAGGAGAAAAAACAGAAGGTAACACTTGAAACATGGGGAAGAAATACATATGTAAAATATTTTGAGGTGTTAGTTTCTCTGTGAATGCCATATCCAGTTCAACATCCCACTGGGATACCGAGGGGATCGTGGGTTGGGAGATAACCCTAAACTGCTCTTCTGAGGGCAGAGGGGTGTAAGAGGCATCCTGCAGGTTGTTTCTGTGACCGTGCCAGACTGCTCTCCATCCATCACTGCTTCTGTGGTGGAGTTCTTGCTACGTGGAGTGTGTCTGTGCTATTTTTAAATTTCATTTCAATATGGAACAAATATATCTGAAACATGCTAGGCTGAGGAGAGAAAGGAGACCAAGACAAAACTAAAACCAAGGGTATTGCTTCTTTCTGGTACATTAAGCTAAATTTGCACAATTTACTGAGAGCCTGAACCAAAGCCTGAAGGATTAGAGTACAAATTTTTGGTGATAGGGGAAGGCATGAAGGATTAAATGAGTATCACAAGCACAGTGTAGGAAAGCTTCAGATTTCTGACAGTACCAGTATCTAGGAATGTTTCTGGTAGGACTACTGAACAAAGTCCTTTAAAGAGAGATTCTGTAGGCAGTCCTGTGACTTTGGAAAACTGACATAAACCTGCAGGATATTCCGCTTTATGATTCCAGCTCAACTCCAATACAGTTTAAAACTAACTAAATAATAGACTGTTCTCTATCTTGCCATTTTCCCAACATATATGTCCCTGAATGTAAAGGGATGAATCAAAGTTTACAGTCATAATTTACTAATATGAGAATATCTTTCCTATGTTAATAGTTGACACAATGTGGGATAATCCAGACTACTGAAACTGGTATTCTGATTTTAGTTATTTCAACCAAGAGACTCTGTTTAAGATAAAAAGCCGGATTTGTTCAATCTTCTTTTTAAATAAATAATGACACAACCTGCATCCTTCTACAACTTGTATAGAGACACTAATGCAGTGAAAAAGTATGCCAGGAACCTTATGAAATATGCAAGACGTAATACAATGGTTTGTGATCAGATTTTAATCATTATTTCTGGTTTCTGGTCTTAACAATAAAATAATATTTTTAAGCACTGTAGAGCCACTTCAGTGTTTGGAACTGAGGATTGGAACTGTTGTGCAGTATTTTAAATGTAAAAATGGAGATTAACTGAGAAAATTAACTATCCTTGATATTACATCTCAGGATCAATACTAGATAAGCAATGACCACCTTGATACGAGTAGCTGTTATTTCTGATGCTGGAAAAACACACTGGTTTTGGTATTATCCCGGACTTGTACTTGTGGATTACTTGAGAACAAAGTGACAGTGTTGGAGAAGCTGACTTTGCTGGATTCGTAATACTTTGCAGGAAAACTGCTTCTTGGTGTCAGATCACTTCATAATATTGTCAAGGATTTATGACAGTAGTTGCAGGGAAATGTTTACTTTTCCATAGTAGGATGAGCAAATCATATCTAATTTTTTCTCTATTGTCAACATGAACTTCTAGTTATCTGCTGTTCAAGCACAGAATTTATGTGTACAGAAGTTTTCCATTGTTCCAGGCACATGATTTAAAATTAAAACATTACTGCTAATAAAATACATTTTGCTATATATTTGCTTTCTCCGTATGATATGGCTGGCACTTCACTGCTGGCTTTCTCCTTTGCAGCAAATACCACATTTGTTATGCTGTGATGAGAGTTTGTGTGGCGAACAAAAAGTTCACTAAGCATTGCACAAAGAGGGAGTTCATTAATTCTCACATTATCCTAGTTCTGCCACAGTTCCACACTTAACTGTAGGTCTCCAGGAGTGAAAAACTGCTCAGGCAGCTCTCACGGATGTCAAAGGTAGTATGCTCTGGGCATGAGGAGAGAAGTGGTAGAAAGGAAGGCCCTCTTCTTGTATCACCATGGTCTGAACAAAGCAGCCACAAGGAACTGGTAATGTTTTGGTGTTTGAGGGCGAGGTCTTTGGTAAGCCAGATACCTAAATGGACAAAGAAGGAAAGTGTCTAAGGTGGCGTGCAACTGTCTCGGGCCTCTGGGTGTGCCCTGTCCTGGGCTGCCCGAGACTGGTGTGGTGCCTGGTGTAGCTCACAGCCTGCTTAGCATTGCCGTACGGGGTCTCAGCAACTAGGCAGATCCTGGGTGTCACTGCAGGAGAAGTGAATGGTACAGCCATGCTCTTGATTTCCCCTCTGATTTTCTGTCTCTTGTTGTAGATTACTTTACTGCCAGAGTCATGTAAGCAGTCTCTGACAGAGTTAAGCTGACCAAGGTCGTGTCTGCAGGGCTTTTCCGTGCCAGAAACTAATTATTTGCTTGGTGGTTATTTGACTTGGTATAGTTGAAAAGCTGGAGTCACTATAGCAGCTAACAACCTAACCTGGCAAGCAGATGTTATTTTTATATCCAAGGATAATTTTATTTCAAATCTGCTTACAAGATCTTTATTTCTTAAAGCAGGTGGAGTACCAATGGCACACAAGTCATGGCTTTTATAAACTGAGCCACTGGAAGTCCAATGAAAATCCTTTAACAAAATACCAAGCAAGGTTAATTTTGTTTACCAAATCAAATGCTTCACGATGGATTTCCTGGTGAGGTTGTTCACTGCAGCTTGATATACTTCCATGTTCTTTTGAGAACAGGAGATTTATACTCTACTTAAAATTCATATATTGACTGAATGTTAGGAGAATGAAGTGCTATGTCTAAAATTAAATTATTATTTCCAGTAGAGTTCAAGTACTTTTCTTTAAATGTTTTATATAATTATTTATTTTTTAAAAAAACTTTAAAGTGGTAACAGCTATTGAACATTTAACTTTTGCCTCATATAAATTCAAGATTATTGAGTAAATTTATTACTTTCTTTTATTCCTTGACCTAAATGGCATTAATCATATAAATAGGGACTAAAAGTGTGTGAAACTCACACTCAAGTCCCTTTCACAGCTGCAGTATAGACCTGCATAGGGACTGAAGCAGCAAATAGTCTTGGGCTAGTCTTTCATATGAAAATGAAATTCAAACTACATCAGTGAGTATTTGGTTTCATAACTATTTCTAGTACACACAATCCTGGCAGGAGGTAAGGGGTAATGTTTTGTAATTTTCATGGCACTGCCATTCCATTTTGATTGCATTTTATCAGATTGTGGTAACAAAACTTGAATTGTTTTTTGCATTTTGACAGATTAGTTTCAGAAGATGTATTTGAGTTAAAGAGTGCATCTTGCTGCAAGATGTCACTGCATTTATATCATTGCATCTCTAAATATTTTCAGGACTTCAATACACATGTAAAAATCACAGTGCTGTTAATGAGAGTTTCATGTTTCTAACCGGAAGATGAATACAATGCTTTAAAAACATTTATGCAAATATTATTTCTTCTTTATGGAATGACTTCTGTCTTGATACTGTCTTTCCCAAAGTTGCTCAAAACAGGATTCAAAGACAGGGAAGAGTGTGTTATCCCTTTCTTTGCCCTATGGGGTCTGTCTGGCCATAAGCAGCATCAGGAATGTTCTCAGTAACAGCTAGTACAATGCATCAGCATTTTGCAGCTGAAAGTAGCTGGTTCAAAATTTAGTAGTCCCTTTCTCATTGCTCCTCATATGCCTGAATGCTATTGTGAAAGCTCTGAGGAAAGGAGGTGCAGAGACAGGGGCTGCTGCCTCTGGAGGACTGCCACCGCCTCGGGGTGGCTGCCACCGCCTCTGGGCTTTGTGCCTGGCAGCTTTGCTTTGTGCTGCTCCAGTCGTGCACCTTGTGCCTGACCTCTTTTCTGTTCCCATGACGTGCACTTAGTAAATAAAGAAAACTAGAGTGGCTTGTAGAATAAAAAATGATAGTACCTCCTTTTGAATGGAATACTACAACACTTTTAAAGAACATACTGTGAGTAAATCAATCCAGAGGTGACAACTCAGTCACAAGTGTAAGTACACATGGCAACTATAACTAATGCATTGAAATAGGTAATACTCTACATCTCTTTGCAGGGAAAAAAGAGTAGGCTGAGAAACTGAACAGAAAAATCAACATCATCATTAACTTTTGTTATTGAAATTAAATATTTCAAGTCTTTACTTAGCATGAGTTTATTTTTATTATACTTAATACATACAGAGATGTTCTCTTTGCATTAGAAAAACGGTATGATTCAGAAATTAAATCAGTATATTTGTTTTTTTTTTATGTAAGCAAACAACAATAACCTTCAGATGCATTTTTATTTTTCCTCTTTCATCTTTACTGGGTTCTAGCCTTTAGTGGTATTAACAAATATTCCCAAAGAGAGATAAGTTGGTGCTCAGGGACTCTTGTCACATTTTGTTGTAAACAGTCTCCTGCAACTTAGTAGTGAAATTGTTTTATATTTTATTGAAGATAGATGTTCAGAGGTTCTTGTTAAGGATTACAACTATGTCAAGTGTATTCCATGGAAGTATTAAAAGTGTGCTATCATTCCAAATACTTTTTTCAGTGAATATTTTATATATGTCTCAGGTATCTGTGAAGCTCTTTATATTTGTTAAATAATAGGAGGAAAAAATGCCCAGAATTGCATATGTACAATATTATACAAATACATTCTGTGCAAAACAGTTACTTTTGTAACCTCTTACTAACAGTATAATTCAAATAGATTTTTTTCTTCTGTTATTGACATCCCCATTAAAACCACCATACCTGCAAAACTATACAAGTAATGACAAATGTCTATTTTGTGTATACAGAAGTGTGCTCTAACACTTCTGTTTCTTAATCCAAGGTTCTTTTATTCTCATTGAAGCTCCTAAATACAAAATAATATGAAAATCAACTATAAAAGGGATAGAAGGCAGATAAAACAAGTCAGTAAAATAGAGTGCCAACAATTTAATCAGTGTAATGTGTAGATAATACAGTGGAGAAAGACTAAAACTAAACAATACTTTTTGCTAGTTTTTCTTAATAAACACATTTTCTTTCCCTTTCTTCTCACAGTCACCCATTTATAGTCAGTCACTTCTCAGTATTGTTCTCCTCAGACAGCTGTTACTATTTTTGTTGTTAATGCCTGCTGTGGCTTTTGAGCTGATCTGAAAGAAAACAAAGGCATGGCTACTCTTGCCTTTCCACCTATTTTTGTATTTTTCCAGTGTTTGGGAATATAAATTTATCACTCAGTCTGTCCTCCTAAAAATACCAATATACAGCCTTACACAAGTCTGATCAATATTGCTGAGGTGATGTGGACTTCAGGGGAAAATAAAAAAAGAACAAAATTCAGCTATTTATGATGCAAGATTGAATGGTACCATTGCTCAAATAAACTTGCTTTTGTCCTCTCTTACTTCCAAAATTTTTACATGAAGTCCCACACCTCACTTTCCTATTGACTTATCCATTTGAAGTACCAAGTTCTTCAGAGCAGGAACTGTCAGCATCTGTATGTGTAGATAAGCCTTATCATATTAAAAAGAGTAAACTAAAATTATATAAGGAATATAATTAAGACCACTATAATTTGCAATGCTGTTTGGAGTTTCTACTTCTTCGGTACTTACAGACTTCAATTTTCTCTGTTAGCTGTGCATATTTACCTCTTTTAGTGTTGTTACAGCTTGCAAACATAAATTTCTGATTATTTTTGCTATGAAATTTCTTCACACTGTTTGTTTGTCTTGGGGGGATGTAATAAGTACCATATTTCTAAATGTTAGAGATAGACAAAGTCTATGTGGTTTTACTCCCCCCAAAAAACACCTGGAGTAGCAGATAGTGATATACTTTGACATTAAAATAATCCTGTAATTCTTTAGGATAGAAGGAACAAAGTTTTCAGAAATCTGTCAATTATTCAGTATGTGATATTTTGAGGACTAGTGGAATCTTTGAAAGTTTACTTCATAACCTGCTAAGTTTATATCTTCCTATGACTTTTTAGCTGCCTAGTAATCTAGGCTTGACTATTATAGTCATAACAATGGTCACGTTTTCATTTCCATCCTTTCACTATTTACCTTTTCCATCTGCAGCTGAAATAGTTTGGTGTCTAAATTGGTGGAATTATGCCCCTAAATAATTGCATCTATGATCACATTCAATTACGGGAAGGAGAATATGCTCACAGTAGATGAGATTAGGTTAAACACTGTCTGTCTAATCAAGTCCCTGGCAACTGACTTCTGGTAGTGCTTTCTTCCTAAATCCCCTTGCTGTGGACGCGGTGAGGAAAAGCTGTGTGGCCCGAGTGAGTCCACGTCTTCACATGGTTTTGCTTTTCCGATTTGAGGGTTTTGACACTGGTTGAGGAGCAAGCCTGAATGTTGGTCACCCCTGCCAAAAACTGTCTCGGGGTTTCATGGCGCTTTTTGGATAGGCTTGGCTTGGTGGAGCCTGTGACTGGGCAGAGCTGTGGGGAGCTGGAGGCTGGCCCTGCTGCAGCTCACTGGACTGTCAGCTGTGGGGCACGGGGCTCGGGTGGGGTCCTGGGTAGAGCCGGGGAGTCCCAGGGGTTCTGTCAGGGCCAGTACAGGCTGGTCAGGTGCCCCTGGGGCCAGGCACTGTGGTGGCCATGTCTGTTTTCTATGAATACCAGCAAGGAAGCCAAGAGCTGCGTCCTCCAAAGACCTCTGGCCGGGTGCTATAATCATGGGCCTGCTTTCAGGGCTGAAGCGTACCAGAGCAATGGTTCAGGGTGAGCTTTCTCTCAATTTTGTGAACTTTTTATGACATAAAATACAGGAGTTATACTCTTTGAGTTATTTTTATGCAGGAAAAACAAAGGTTTCATAGTCAAAGACAGCAGTAAGGCAGGAGTTACAGCTAACTAATATTTATTCAGTGGCATGGCACACTGTTTGTGTTTATGTAACCATATTGTTGAAGCACTGTAAATTTAATACAGTTAATCTAAATATTCTTTACATTTGGCACAAAATATGGAGGAAAAAAGGGCACCTGTTACACACAATTGGTAACCTGGAAAAAAACTCATGGGAAAAAAATTATTTGCTTTTTAGACTATGTAAAAATGTTTTATTTGTAATTAATAGTAATGATGTTACTGTATGCAAGCCTTTCTATATTGTCATGTTTATGATGCATAAAAGGTATAAAGGAGCTTGGGTGGTTTCTTAGCTGAAAACAGTGAAAATATTCTGAAGCCTGAAAAGATGCACTGCAGGTTTTTAAAAATACTTTAATAAGTTATTTTGGGATGGGGGTTATCCTCTATCATCAGTAGGGAGGCTACTAGTAAAAACAGTTATCCTTTTAATGAACTATATAACAAGTCACATCTGAGAATAAGATGAGTCTAAGACTGACCTCCAAATCAAGGCTTGTGATCTTGAATGTATTTTCAGAAAATCCAGCCAAGTTCAGTGAAAACTTCCACCTGCACTTTGCGTACTTTGGGCATGCAGCAGGGATAGACAAATTGAAATTTAGGCTGCTGGTCTGGAAAATTTAGTTCTTCTTATCACCTCCGTGACTGGCAATATACTGTGCTTGTTTCTTCTTCCTTATCCTGTGGTTATATTAGAGGCTTAGCAATAACGAAATTGACCTTTTACCAAAGTTCACTTTGGTTTCTAGCAGTGGTTAGCTCTCAGTCATTAATTCGCTCAATTAAATCAGTTTATAACAGTGAAAGCAATAGTGGTAAAAGCTATTTACTGTATTATCAGTCATATAGCAAGAGTATTGCAAGTTACTAGATAATTAGTAACCACTCTGCTGGTTCAGAGTGGGTTGCCATAATTTCTGTTCAAGAAGATATGTGGTGTTAGACTGTGAATCAGTAAATTAAGACTATGAAATGTTACACGGTAGCCATATAACACTCTCAGCTTTCAAGCTTTTTAGTAGATTTATAAGTTCCTTGATGAAAGGAAAAACATTTCGCCCATTAAGGCAGCCAGACATTGGAACAGGCTCTGCAGTGATCTTGTGCATGTTGTGTGTCCTTGGATGTTTTCAAGACTTGTTTGGATCAAGCCCTGATAACCTGTTCCGACCTCATAACTGACCATGTCTTTGAACAGGACGTTGGACTAGAGACCTCTTAAATCATCCCATGATTCTCTTCTTTGATGTGATTACAGTTGGTATTGGCTATTTGAAATCACTTCTTGGTAAAGGAAGAGTAAACTGCTGCAGGTAAATGAAGTAGATGCTACAGAGCTATAAATTCTCATTTCTGAAATCACAAGCTTCAAAGCCTTAACTTTGTTATTTTTTTACTTACATTTTTTGTGTCCTACCTGTAGTCAGAATTGAAAAAAAAAATGTTTCAGGAGAAAGTGTCTCACAGGCCTTTCTGTCCCAAATTAAAAATGAAAAAATGTTACAAAAGCCACAGTTAAGAAAGTATCTGAAAAAATGTTCAACATAATTGTTGGATAGCACTGTGGTTGTTGATCACATGTTGCTTGAAGAAAGAAATCTCGGTAATTTAGCAAATCACCATTTTTTAAACCTCTAATGATTTTTTAGATGTTCTTTAGGTAGATTTTTGAACTATCACAAGGTGACAGACCACCTTGAATTATTTGGGTTTTTCTCCATTTTGATATTTTTCATCAGTGTTGAATTCCTTTGATGTGACATATTTTTGAGTTTTTCAGCCTTTGTATTTTTCCCTTAGCATAGCTTGAGTCAATTTGTGTAGCAACTGCAAAAATATGAACGAGACTTTTTTGGTAGCCTGGAAAACCTTAAAAAAAAAAAATAAAAATCATAAAGCAAACATGAACAATGCTGAATTAATTTTTAGTAATACATTGCTGAATGAAAGCATAGCATACTAGTAAGATAGTTTTTAGGTTATTTAAACAATTTGGGTCTTTTTTGTTGTTGTTGATTTGCTGAAGTGATGTGTCTGGAGACTTTTTGCTGTTAAAAATGGTCTTACCACAACAAACTAAAACAGAAGTATTGGTTGCATTGATTGACACCTAATAGATAAACGTACATATATAGTCCTAGAGAAGAAGCGTAATAAAAAGATCTTGAGACAGGTCTTGTATCAGTTGTAAGTTGTCAAAACACATAATTCAGTGGAACATAATGGAATTATGTCAGTTACGCCTGGTAATATGTTTTCTCCTCTTGGGCAGGGCATGTGTTGTTAAGGGACAGTGTATTTCCACTGGTATTCATGGTGATGGAGGGATTGGGCAGACTGGTACTGACTGATAACCCTTGTTATGAGCTCACCCACATGCACTTAGAGAAGGTTCACATTAAATATGACACAAAATGTGACACTGTATTCAAAAGCCTGTGGCTTGGCTTCATTTTGCTTCTCAGGGAGAGGTGGAGATGGGTTTCCTAGAGAGGGGACGAAGGGATCCTGAGGAAGAGCAGCCATAGGATTTCAGCACATCCCTTCTTGTCTTCCTAAGCTAGTGTAGTGACTTTAGAAGCAGTGGACCGTGGAGCTTAGACTTCTTTCGCACTCTTCTACAGTCTTTTATCTGTTTTTGACTATTCCGTGAGCTACAAACTTTTTTCAGGACCTTGAGGGCCAGATAATTACTTTATATTTTTAAATATGAAACCTGAATTTCATGTATGATCATGTAAATCAGGAGCCTACAATCTGATTTGCTGTATTTTCACTATCTTTTCAGTGCTTTCTTTCCATACTTATTTGCAGACTACCACTAGAACTACTTTAGTGATTTAGAAACACAATATTCCCAAATATTTCTTAAATCTAAAATATCATAATCTTAAATCTATGCATCATATATAATGTATGTATATTTATCTATCTATTTTTAGCAATCTAGGTGTTTAAAGGCATTAGCGAGATTGTGATATCCTGGCTCAGCATTGTAACTGAGTCATATTGTGGTGTCTTGGGAGACATATAAAGAAAGTTCTTTATAGAGTACTTTTTGTTATAATGTTATTGACAGGCTTTGAATATTTGGCAAGATACTTTATTTCTTTAATATGACATCCATGAAATAGATGGTTGTACCAATATAATGTAGAATGGTATTGACATATCACTTACAAAGTAAAGACAATTATATATTTAAAACTTTTAAATATCTCAGTGATCCGTGGCAATTATGAGAATGTTTAGAATGTTGAAATTGTTTGGTTTGCAATATGACTTGCAATGCAAAAGAATTCATAAATTATTTTACATAAACTAAAAACTGTTTATTTCATCTTGGTTCAAAGCATCTTGAAATCTTTGTATTCAGTTCAGTGATTTAATATGTATATTAATATGTATATTAAGATTATTAAGATTAAGGGTATATACAGTTATCAAAATATAAATATTGATATAGTAATCATTTAATTTAGTGCTAAATCCTATATCAAATACATAAGAATTATGTTATCAAGCATAGAAGGGCATACTAAAGTAACTCTCCTTTTTTTTATATTCTTCTTCTTTCTGAGTTCTACTTTTTAAGCAGGATTTTCCCTCCACACATTTCTCTTAAGATTGTGATGTACCAGTCCTTATTGGATGGGAAAATAGTCTTATTGCTTGTTGCCCAGATTAGCTGTGTTTTTCCAACATTATTGGAGACAAAGATAACCATGCTTTTATCAGGATGCAGAATCTTGCTATATGGACACTCAAAGTCATTGATACAGCTTGTATTCTAAATGGTTTTATTATGATGAGGATTATATGGAGTATCTACACCAGACAAGCAAGACCACTGTCTTGCTACAGTTCTAGAAAGAAGTAGCTTGCAGTGTTACTTGACTACTTAAAAGCCTTGATTAGCACAGTGGTAATACAGAGATTATAACAAGTTGTAGAAATAATAAATAATATAAAATTGTTCTTTTTTATAAATAATATAAAAGTGTTCTGCAGGTTTTGTAAAATTATCATATCTATGCTCCATTGGCTCATGTCATGTGTACTTCATCTGTACAAAGTTGGTTCAAGTGAAACAGGTCAGATCCTTTGCATGTTCTTTGAACAGTTGTAGGTAATTGCACAGGACACAAAACAATGGAACCTTGGGGCTGTGTGGATAGGAATGTTTTTGGAAGACAAGAGAAAATCTTCAGCTGGTACAGAGGTGAAACTCAAAAGTTGCTGATTTCTGGTCCTTCAGATGTGTCTGTTGTGTTGCAATACTTTCCAAATAATATGTATCAGAAAATCAAGTCTTGAATTTATAAATTTGTAATAAAACGTGTGGTAATTAAGAAAAAGCTCTTTTCTACCAAGAGATTCCTGCCGCTGAATACTGTAGGATTTTATTTTTAGTTTCACAGAGTTGTTCCAAATGAGGCTACTTGGCCTAAGGGTTCTTCAGAGCCTGTCTGACATGACACGGTACAGTCTACTGGAAGCTGTTGCAGTCTATCTAAAGTCAGAGAGTTTCCTATGAAAGGGTGGGCTTATGTGTGTTTTCGTAAGGTAGAATGACTAGCGAATATAATGTGTAGGTGTTCAAAATGCTTGATGGAAGAGGACAGAATTTCATCTGCCATGTTGCAAACACGCTTTCTTTTTTTCCCTCTTTCTTTGTTATATTGATTTCCCACACTAGATGGCAGTGCCTTAGCACTAGTGCATGTTAGGGGACTTGATCTAGTTTGTCCAGAAGGGGAAGAAATCCTTCTGTTTCATGTTTTCTTTTACATGCCTAGCTCAAAGAATTGCAGATGGGAGACTGGATTATGATTAGCCACAAATGGGTGGGCAAAGGAGGATGCAAATTATTTCCCCTCTTCCTTTGCACAAATGAAAATCTATTCAAGCTGGTGGAACCAGGATTGCAGTGGCTGTAGGTGAGATGAACTGGGTCTCTCTCTCTGTGCAGTCCCCAAAGAACTGAGTTCATAGCAACTTCACATCAAACGCTGTATTGAGCTAGAGCTGAGAGTGCCTCCAGACTCTGAGCAGATTGCCTCACAGTTTTGAGCCATATGCTGTCTATACTGAGAAGTCAGTGAGAGAAAAACATAGCTCCCTTTTCTTTCCAAGAAGATCAGGTGCTGGAGAGGTGAGGAGGGAGAGCTAAGAGATGGTAGGGTGAACCCAGATATTTCTGTGTCAGAGCTAGAAGACTGCCAGGGTACATACATGCATCTATGAGCTGGGATACACTCCTGCATCATATGTTCAGTGGAAGACTGGAAGTTTACTAACTTGAAGTATTTTGACTGACTGGAAAGTGTGCGAACCTCTGATGGTGAGGACTGAGGGGAGTTCACAGACAAATGGGCTCTGAAAGTGTAAATGTGGAAGTAACAAGTGAAAGCTAGAAGCTGTAAGCTTGGAGTTGAAATTCAACTTGAAATTGTGATACAATATTCAAAATTTATGGATGAGGTCCTTTAAAGCACAGGGTTGTTAAAAGAAACAAACAACCCCTCTTTTGTCATTAGTTTTTTGAGTCTCTTTCTATCTTGTTTTCATAATCTTGAAAGAAAACCTCCACCTAATCCTGCGAAGGAGACAGGAGTTTGAAAAACAGCAAGTTTCAATAGACTGCAGTTAAAATGAAAGAAGTAATCCCATAACATTATAAGGAGACATCAAATACCTTAAAAGACAAGTAACAGTAGGGAAAAAAAAAAAAGAGGCTTGACATAGGAATGACTGATTGCATGAGAAACAGCTGAAAGAAAGAAGGCATAAAAGAGCCTGAAAAAATGATGCCAGGAGGTCAAGAACTGCCAAAGAAATAACTCTATGTAAAAGTCCAGAAGAGTCTTTTCATCACAGGATTTTCTCAAAAATAAGATCATTGTTTCAAGTTTCAGTCCAATTTATATTTAACAGGAGGTATATTTGATGCAATACCTTTATCTTGCTCACTGGCGTTAAACATTTTAAAATCAGGAAAGCTCTGGCCTTAGGCTGGGGAGAATACTGCCGCAAATACATTTTCTTAAAGAAAATTTAACGAAACTTGGTATCTCTTGGGACCTTGCCGCATGCAGTTTCTGCCTTATTTATTCAGTTTTATTTTATTTTTTTGCTACTTCCCTACAGAATGAGCTGGGTTAAAAACAAATTGAAATACAGGAAAACAAATTTTCTCTCTCTGGTTTTTACTGGATCTGCCGTAGTAGCTGAAATTTCATTAATACTGCTGCAAGGAAGGCAGGCCAAAGGAATGTTTACCTGTCTTCTACCACAACATTCACAGAAACTGGATCATTTTGCAAAATACACCACTGTTATTTTCTGTCATTTTTAGTATGTCACAGAAAGTGATAATCCTGCCTATAATTTATTACATAATTTTGCCAAAGCAGAAGATGCAGATGGTGTGCTATAAAAATGCTATGCAAATTATATTTGATAGTATCAGTCAGATGATTCCTTATTAGATAGGGGAAGCAACAAATGGTGCTAAGTTGGAATTTGTCAGGAATTTGGTGCTAGCAAGTGAGCCTCATGCTCTGGGGCAGTTATGTGGGTGGTAGAAGTTGCCAGGTCTTTAAATCAGAGAGGACAAATGGTGATATAAAGACCTCCCACCTCCCAGATGGATTTTCTAGTCAGCAGGTTAGATTGTCAAGGGAAATACCTATTCACTTTGCAACAATTATTTTTTTGTTTTTTTCTTCCTGATTTTGAATGTGAATATCTTGCTTTGAAGATTTTCGTAAAACAGAAACTTGTTTTCCAATTAGGCTTCTTCACATCAGTAGGAAGCGTGACACAGCTGTTTGAGGAAAAAGGTATGAGGTGTCTTGAGAAAAAAATGAGTATTTATGTGAATAATGTTATGCAGAAATTTGAACTTGGGGAGGTTTGTTGTTGGTTTTGGAGGAGCTGTTTTTATGTTCTCTCTTTGTTTGGTTCTCTTTCATCTTGTGGTTAGATGATAAACTGTGATTTTTCCTTTGTACAGATCTCTGGGAAGCCTGGGGAAAGTCTTTGAGAGTAGGTGAATTCCTTCCACAGTTTCAGTCTTCCTGAGCACAGAGTTTCACAGACTCGTTGATATACAGTTTTGGGGGTAGAGGGACCTGTTGGGTTCCCCAGTACTAGAGGTTTTTTTGTCTTTAATGTAATAGCGTTTTCAGAGACTCTTCTAACCAATCTACATAGTATGCAGATCAAATTCCAGTTAAAAAGAAGAAAGGTAATTTGTAAACTTATAATGTAATTGCCAAAGGAACATGACATGTCAATTTTAAAAATAATTGGGGAGACTCATTAAAATTTGATTATCTCACCAGTACTTCTGTAGCCATTTTCACTTTTTTTAACACCCATGCCGAGCACTTTGGGAAGCAACAGGAATCCTCTTCTTTTTATTCATGCAAGCCAAGAGCAGCTCTCTAATAGACTTTTATCTTTCTTGCATGATGGTTCTGATTAGATCTGAAGAATAAATGAATGACAGGATGCTTCAAACCACCCAAATAACTTGTCTTTACTCATATCCATGATTTAATTGTAAGCAGTAAGTTTGTCCTCAAGAATTTGGCTTTGTAAGCATAAGGACTACCTTTTTTTTTTTTGGTTAAATGTTAACATCCATTATTCAAACTTTATTTCCTCAAAAAGGCAATGTGCTCTTCCAGACTATTTGCTTGGGTTTACTGTGGCTTTGTTTTTGAAAGACAGAAACAACCATAATGTCCACTCTGTCCAGTTTTGATAATCTGGCATTCATGAAGAAAACATCCAACATGTTTTCAACTCCTTGGACCGTGTTACTTATGAGTTTGTATTGCTGCTTCTCCTCTCCAATATTTTGCTTGCCTCCTGATTCTCCACAACAGGAATAACAGATTTGCTACTCTTCCTAATTAATGTTAGCATTCCTCGTTGCAGCCTTTACGTTGTCCAGTCACTTAGTCAAGTTTTGTGGGTTGCACTTGAATTACTCCAGCCATCATCTGGAAGATATCCTTCTGATTCACTGGATTTGGGGAAAGCATGCTATCATAAATTCCATTTTGAACAGCTTTTCTTCTAATAGACACTCGTGCAAAATATTCGTTA
>NW_008592849.1:0-17899 GCF_000691845.1 Merops nubicus | reverse complement strand
CATTCCTGTTGTCCTCCTCATTTTTGCCTTTTTCTTCCTACTTGGACTTAAACAGCTCATCTACCTTTTCAGGGGCTTACAATTGAATTCATTATCCTTTTCACTGTGATAGTTTTTCCTTTACCTTTCTTTTCTCAGTTTTGATTCTTGTGCGCATTTTGAATTTTATTTTGCTGTTACTATTAATGTCTGCCAGTGTTCTGTCCTTCCTATTTCTTTTTTCCATTTCTTTAATTACCTTTGAGGTTTTTTTAAGTTTAAAAATCTCTGTTTCTTTATACAATTGGTTCTAAATGGAATACAGTGTTCTATCAGCAATTGAACACTGTGTACTTATGAGTTTTATAACGTGTAGTCCACATTATCACATTTTATTTCATTTTTAGGATACTTAAAACATACAAAAGACATCAGCTTTGGTTATTTCTTAATTGTCTTTGTTTTCTCAGCTCCATCCTGCCAGACATATGGAAAACAGCTGGTTCCCTTGTTTCCATTCCTTAACTATTACTTTCTATGGTCACATGCTGTTCCAAATCAATGCAAGTTACTTAGGTGGCATAATAGAGATAAGAGTATTTTCTTTATAAAATTGCATGCTTCCTTTCTTTTCTTTCAGTTCATGTGTTTTAAAATAGGGGCTGAAATGCATAATTTCACTGCTTAATGCTTTCTTATTTTGCTGTGTTAATGAGCAAAATTCTTCAACATTCTCAAAATCATTCACTTCCATTAACTACTTTTAGTTGCTGCCATAGATTCAATCCTTAGTCCAGCTAAAAAGCCAAGCTGTCTGTTCAAGACAAGGTTCATATGGAAGTGGAGAAGTGAGAAACTTCTGCTGCAGTCTGCAGAGCTTCTGTTGAGGGATCTGCAACAATAGCCAAATTGTGATTTTTCAGTGATATCATTTTAACTGCCATGGATTAATCACAGAGCCAGGATGTTGAGCTGGCAACATGTTCAGGTCCCTCACTGCGTACAGGAGGACCATTTCTTATGGGATGCAGCCTTGTTTCCAAAAAGTTGAAGAAAGGAGCTGATGGACAGCAAGACCCAGTGGGCTGTCTGGGTTCCCACCAACCCAGCTCTCTGGTGAAAGTTTTCCAAATGTACTGGGAGACGCTGGCAGCAGGTCCAGCAAGGCGAGTGTTTGGCCCTCTGATCTCCCAGGCTTGCTGTGGCTACTCCTGTCATTCAGAAAACCACGTTTAGATGTCCTTTTTAATTTAGCAAAGGCCTAATTCCTTCTGATGGAAAGCAGTTGTGTCACCTTTCTATATGAAGACGTGCACTGACAGGACATAGTGCTCAAAGGCTGGTACACGTCGTAAATTGTGGCTGCCCTTACAACACACAAGTAGTAACACTGTATGCATTTTTAATTCCTAAGAGAGACAAGCACACACAACAACAAAAAAAAAGTCAAAAAGATGAAATAACATCTAATATGATTTTAGAGTCTAATAAACTTATAAAACTGAAATGCAATAATTTCTGTGCTAATATTACTATGTAATTATGGAATGAATTTTCTTCTCTGTAATGATGTCTCTAAGATATTAAAGGGAAGATGGCTTTTCTCAGCTTGAAAATTATTTTATTTTAAAAAATCAAAAAAAGGCTATCCTCAGAATTAATATCCATCAGCAATTTTTATTCCCCATCCTGTATTCTGTAGATTTGATTTTTCCAGTTTTAGGTCTGTAATTTTAGCATTGTCCCACTGTTATTTTATCTTTGTGAAATTTAATTTTAAAGCGAGTGTAAAATAACTGTTCTCTACAAAGATGGCAAGAGAATCACGAAGCATTAAAATTCAAGAGGAATTGTTAGAGGGGGAAGGGAACATCATGTTCAATCATGGCATTTCTTAAGAAGCCAACAACGGAAGACATGGGATATTTATCTGGAATGATCACAGTGCTGTATACAGACAGGAGGCAAAAACAGAACTGGCATTTTCATTTAAATATCCAAAATTGCTAGTCTTGAGGAACCCAGTTACCGCTATTAAAATGACTCTTTTTTCTTACTTCGGAAGCTCATTACTGACAGTCTTCATTCTGGGATGCTGTGTTGTCATCAGCTGTGCAGCTCATGCGTCCTCCATTTTTGACATTCACATACAGTGGGTAGCTTGCAGCAGTGCTGTTTCTCCAAGGGGTGACATGGGCAAAGCCAGCTGGTGTCCACAGGAAGGGAGCTGACATTGTTTTTAGAGACAAAAATTCAGAGCAGACATAAGAGACTGTAAAGAAGAGCAAGGCGAGGTGAGAGGAAGCTTTTCCTTTTTCTAAGTGGCAAAGGACGATTTAATTGATCAGCTGGTGGTACAAACCCCAGAACACAATGTATTCACATGTGTGTTCCTGTTGGACTTGATGGATATGCCTAATATTTTATCATATTGGATCATAGTGTGTACTCAGTTTCCTATTTGAGATTTATAGTATCTATTGAATTAAATCTCACAAAATGGAACATCCACCCTAAAACATTCCATTCCATTACCTTCAATCCATACCTTTTAGTACTAGTTGCTGTTTTTTTCCTGTATCAGAGAGACCAATTGAAAATACCTCAAAATGGCTACAGATTATTGTTTGGCAGAATGAGCAGACAAACCCCCAATTTCTGCGTGTCCTTTCCAAATCGCATCACAGTTTTCCCTCCATGTGTCAAACCACGTGTCATGTATTTTTCATTCTTTCTCTTTGCATTTTTGACGTGATTTGTGTTGGGGGTGATGTTAATTTTTATTTGAAGTATTCACCAAAAATCTTTAGGCCGAGTTTGCCAAATTTGTACTCTTGAGTTTGTAATTGTCCTTTCCCTGGCTAGAGGGTGGAACGTGTTTCTGAGTATGCTGGGTTTTGGAACAGGAAATCAGAAATGGTACCTCAGTTCTCCTTCCAGCTTACAAAAGATTTTGGATCTTCCTGAAGGACTTGGTTTAGTGGAGGACTTGACAGTGTTAGCTTCATAGTTGGACATGATGATTTTTTCCAACCTAAATGATTCCATAGTTCTATGACTTTAAAATACTGTTTTGTAGCAAATAAAAATGGACTGTCTTAAAAAAAAAAAAAAGTACTTGTTAGGTTGTTAGGTTTCCATAGTAACATATATTTGCAAAAGTTTGATTTTATTACATGGTTCTATTGTCTGGTATGAATGATATGAATAGATTGGTGTGGCATCATGACTTGTGCTTCATGTTTTACTGTGTTCTGACTCATCACAGCAATATAGACAGCAGTCAGTGTGACATGAAGATGAAGGCAGTACTGTTCGGTGGCACTCTGTACAAACAATTTCACTTCTCATGTCAAAAGTTTTATTCATCTACTATATTTATTGAATGGAAGAGCCTAGTGAAGAAAGCTGCAACCTTTAGCTTTGTTTTGTTACACGTCTTATGAAGAAGACAGCATAGTATAGAAGGTGTGAAAACTTACTTCTTTTCCTTAACTGTTTGGGTTGTATATGTTTATGCTTCAAAACTGCCAAAAAGTAATACCTTTGGGGCCAGTGTAATTCCTGGAGATAGAGCATCGGGCACCAAACCTGCTCATTTGTAATAGCTTCTTGTTCTATTGCTCTCTCTCTCTGCAACTTTCAGCTGTACTGGATGGCTTGTAGGAATGCAGGACATAAGTGTGGGAGTGACATCCCAGATGTGAATGATCCAGACCTTTGCCTTAATAAGTAAATGTACACCACCCTGTTAATACATTTGTATCAACTGAAAGTCCATCACTTTGTTCACTGTGGTTTTTGAAATGTCCAGCCTTAGCAGTCAGAGTAAATTTATTCTTCTGGTTACATGCTGATGCTGCTTCAATTTAAATAGGTCTTCTTGTTCCACCATAAAGAACAATCATATTTTTTCTCTGTTGGTTTGCTAGGACGAACAAGATATGATTTTGTCATGTGCTATTATTTGATAGCGTTGCCATTCCTCTGATCTTTCTAATAGCTTTATTTTCTGCATCTGATTCTGTTTAACTGTACATTTTCTAAAGAAAGATAGAATTACATAGAGTATATTCTACAAGATTTTATCATTGCTGTGGCATTTACATACTTTAAGATAACATTCATTATTTTCACAAAGCCATATCGTGCAGACATTAGTTTACCAGATTAAGATAGTCATATCTTTCTCTTCCTTTGTTTTCTCCAAGAAATTTCTTGTCATTAGCCTAGCAATCCATTCACTTAGTAGTATTGCACTTCACCCCGTTATGTTTCACACTACTTTGATTCTTCTTTTATAGTATTGTGATCTTTGCTTATTGACTTGTCTTGTTAGTTATTGCAGTCTTGTTAGTTATACTGTGCAGATGCGTTGACAGTCAGTCTTCATTGGTTTCTTAGCATTATTTTTATAAGAATATAAGCCGTATAAACCTATATTAAAAAAAATATAGGGAATGTATTGGGAAATAGAGGCTTTTTACAATAACTTTTGGATATCTTAATATATATACACACCTGACCTCAACACCTGCTAAGTTTACAAAAGGAATTTTGGGAGGAAGGTTTCTATAAAAGGCAACACAAAATCACTGACTGTGGGGTTTTTTTGGTTGTACAGCAAAACATCAGTGTGTTACAATACCTAGGCTATACTTTTTGTGGTGTGTTTATTCCATTAGCAGATAATACTGACAGGTGGGACAGCTGACATTCTGATTAATCTCACTTTATTTTATGTAGAGGTAAGAGCAACTGTAGATAAGAGCAGCTGACTGTGGGATTTCAGATGGTTTTTTTTGACTGTTCTTGTGCATAAACTGCTGAGCACTCTATAGCCATAAAATCTCCATGATCTTTGAAACTGCTGAAGCTACTTTAGAAATAATGTAAAAGTTGCTTTAAAAAAAAATCTGAATACTGTAAAATAAAATTTCTGACAAGGCTTATGATTAAACATCAAAGACAAAATCAGTATTTTTCAAATTTTGAGTGCAATTTAGTTTTTTTCTTTGGAAACATTGTTTTCTGTTTTTGAGCTTTTCAGAACACTAAACTCCTGATCTTTTATCTCAGGTGTTAACAGCAAGTGGAGCCATGATGAATGCCAGAATGAGCTGTGGGTAGAATCAGGCTGAGAATAAAAGAACAGCAGAACACTTAGTGACATTTATCACAGCTTTCTAATTGGAAGTTGTGTTAGATATGGAAGTCTTATGCTAAGTACATTTTATTGTTTTTCAAAGACAATTCCTTGCTTACACAATTTGAAATAATCTAGAAATTAAGCAGAATGGCTTGCTACCCATCTGCATTACATTAGATTTCTGTTCCAAATAATGTGCTTTGTCACAAAGACAACCTCTCATCTTGTTGCATACTAAAAAGTGTGGAATGGTTATGTTAGGATCAATGTTGTTGAAAACTGGAAGAATTAGCTGTGTCAGACTTTCACCCTTTCATATTCAAAACAGTGTTTCTCATATTTTAAAAATCTATAAAGTCACTGGTATGTTTTTATAGAAGACTTTTTTTCAGAAAAAAAAAGTAGGTCCTCTGTGAGACCATTATATGTAATGCAGTTTGACTTAGAATCTGAGTATAAACTGAACTCACACACAAGCATTTCCTCAAGTCTTTGTGTGTTTTTTTTTTCCCAATTTTTATATATATTTATATATTTATTTGTATATTCTTGCTAAACTAAAAATCTTGCTTCATACCATTACATGTAACCTGACTAATCTGCAACATTTCTGCTTTTCATGATTTAATATTTGCTGCTGTGCTGATTGCTTTGTCCTTTAGCTTAATATGAAATTACTTTAATTATTTCTTGAACTCTACTTGTTCCTCTTACTTGAAGCTAAAGATACCCATTAGAAAGGAACGCTACATTTCCAACAGAAATAGAGCAACAAATTTGATACCTGCTGTGAGTGTTCAGAGAACTACTCCCAACTGTGATATTAATATTGCATTGTTTATCAGGAAGGTAACTTGCTGAGTTATTTCAAGTTAAAGGCCAGGGTTATCTCCCACTGAGATAATAGCAGCATATTTCTTTGTACAAAAGTATTGGTCTAATTACGTTTTTAATTGTGCTACTAACTATGATAGCCATACAGCTACATACATTAGGGTTGAAATGACTTTACATTGTACCTTTGGTCCTAAGTTATCCTGCTTTTAAAATAGACTTTTAAATTTTTATGTGCCAGTTTGTTACCTTGTTTTGAAGTTTATTTTTACTAAACTTTCATGTAGCAATTCAAGAAAATTAGTTGCATAGATTTCTTAAACATTGAATGCTTTAAAAGCAAAGTATATTTTTTTTATGTTAAAGAATTGTGTTAATTATGTGATTTATTAAACATAAGTAATTTTAAGGGGAAGTTACCAATTTAGGATGTGTTAGAGTGAAAAGAACATTCTAGGTTGTTGATTGTCAGAATTCTACATTTTGAAGGAGAAAATAAAAGTAACATTAAAACAATATTTAGTCAAGTAGGCCGTAAAATTCAGCAGCATTCTTCAGTCATATTGTATGTCTGATAGCTGTTCTCAAAGTATGTAATAAAAATGTTTCTAGATGCCTTAACAGAAGCTAAACAGAGAGGCTGCCAGCATAGTTTGTTCTCCACTAGAGACAATGGCATTATAATATCATGAGGAGGTGTAACAGCAATTATGTCTTATTTCTCTTGGTGAGTATTAGTAATGATATTTTAAATTTGTCTCTCACACTTGAAGATTTTTAATGCACTTTAAATATATGATTTAGTGCTAATATCATCTCTAGGACATGTGGGATTAACATTTCCTTTAGATATAGTGTAATACAATCACAGAAGAAAATTCAAATCTTCAAGGCATTTATAAGGGCTACACTAAGCATGTGAATAATGGGAAACTGTAGCGCTTTGCAGAACTAAAACTAAGGCAAGGAATTATGTTAATAAATTTTAGTGTTCAAATTATGAAGAAAAGGAGAACAGAAAGAAAATACTTTTTAGTCAGTTCAGTGCAAAGTACTCTTCCATGCTGAGTTTATGTAAAGACTTTGTAACTAACAGTAGCAAAATGGCAGGCTAAAGAAACATCCATAATACTGGCTGAAGGTTTGCTATGAGAAATGTTTGTTGTCTTTGTCTTTAAACCGAGTAAGCAGCTAATGCACTGAAGATCTGAACATTTGAACCCCATTCAATCAACAGCATATGGCAAGGGAAAACTTCCCTTCTGTAGGCAAGGTTGCAGGTGACATGTTTAATAAATGGAGTCGGCTCATCCAGATCCAGCCAGCTCTTGATTACCACGAGGATGAATTACCCAGTCTGAGGGTAAGGGTGCTGCTGCTGGGGAGGCATCGGGGCTGGCTCTGCAGGAGCTGCTTTCATCTCGGGAGAAGCGGAGGCATGCCCGGGCTGAGCACACAGTATGTTCTTGACTGCTTGCCGGGTGCCAGCTGGGGGATCTCCCTGCTCAGCAGCAACGCTGCCCTTTTCCTGCTGCACCCCTGCTGCGTGTTCTTATGGCCAAATTTTACATGCCTCCTGTGTTATGCGTGGTTTTGGGTTACCCAGGTTACCCAACCCCTTCAGAGTCTGCGAGCGTATAATCAAGGGTTGATTATGGCCTGCTGTTTCCTCTTTACATTTTTTATGTACCAATTTACTAGGAAACCATATTATAAGTAGGAATAAAATTTAAAAATCTCATTTTAAAGTTAAAACTTGTATGTGACTTCAAAATTAGGTTTACTGCTGTGTTTTAGTAATAGGATTCATTATCTGTTCTAGTGGCAAAAGACATTCCTACTACTAACTCAGACGTTTTGTTCGCCTTGGGCTTTGGGTGCACAGTGAATTTAAACCCTTCCTGCAATATAATTCTTCTGCACAAAATTGATAAGACTATCCACTTCAGAACCTTGTGTGGAGTAGAGGCACTCTGCAATGAAAAGGAAGTAGCATGAGATTTAAATTTCACACAATTTTCTTTCAGATCCTCCCCACAAAAAGTATTAATTAATCCAAATTTATGATACTTTCTCATCTACGTTCAGAATTTTAAAATTCATACCGGTTGTTTTCAGTGCTTTGCCATAACATGCCATGCATTTTGGAGTGGCAATCTTACACATATATTCAAAGATGTAATTTTTGTCTGTGAACTATATTTTATTCTAACAGAAGGCATCATTGGCACTGGCAGACCCATTGATTCTCAACCACAAAGTCCAATCTGTGTCTTGTTAGTTGACTTTCTATTTATAGACTGTTAGACTTAGTCATCTGAGAATTGTATAATGGAAATCCACTTATAAGACATACTCATGTTGCTTTTAAATGAAATTAATTGTAAATTGTACTAATAATATGTAGTTTTTGAAGAATTTTTTTTTTTTTTTTTTTTTTTTTTTTTTTTTTTAGATGCTTGGCGTAACCATTCATATTTGAGTTAGATCCCAGGATGCAAGATCTAATTAAGCATCCAATTCATGTAAAAATCTTTACATTTTTTGATTACTCCCATGGTGGAAATAACAGTGTGTCAAAAAACTCTGCCTAGGCTGACTTTACCTACCAAGTTAAAGCTTTGAAATCTTTCAGATTCTCTCTGTGGAAGGTCTGTAATTGAATTTTTGGTCAGTGAATGGCATTACCTCTGTAATTGTAAGATGCCATTTGTTTCATCAACATCATCAACTGCCTCACAGAGAAATATGACAGGGTAATATTACACTCAGTGAAATCATGTGAAGGAGATATCTCAAAGGTTAAAATCTACATTTTCACCATTTCTTCCAGGCAGTATCTGAGAAAGAAAAAAAAAAAAGAAAAAAGAGCATTTTGAATAGTAATCTTTTCCTCTGGCCTTTAGTTCCACATAATATGCTAAAATGATAGTTGCTTTTAAAATACCAAGCAAATTTTTCTTTGAAAGATTTCCAACTTTTTAATCTAATATGTAATATCAGGCTCCTATTGAAATGGAAATAAGTTGGTATCAGTATTTTTGCCTATTAGTCCACCTGTAATGCAGCCCACCTGCATATGTCCCTCTGGACTTGGCTGTAATATGCAAGCTGGTCTCTTTTGTTACAAGGCCAGGGCATTTTCTTATTAATATATGTAACAGTACTTGGGATATATTCCTAAAGGCTTTGAAGAGCCTTCCTCTGTATCTGCGAGCCAAATGGAAAATGTAAGACTTCTACAAAAATTTCAAAAGCTTTGATGTTGCTGGTAAGACCATAGGTAGCATTAGTTTTTGGAACACATGGCAAAAAAGATAAGGTGTTTCATATTTAAGTCTTCAGTTTTCAGAATTCCTCATTACCAGTACACAACGACCGGTAAAGTCAGTAAAGTTCCTGTCCTTAGAGTGAACGACTTATCTTCAATTTCCTAGACACTTTCCTTGTACCTTTAGCAAATTATCACAGAAAGCAGAGCAGCAGTTACGTGGTGAGTGTCGGACTGTGGTCTTACTGATAGCTTCACCTTCTGGATCTTGCCTCTGTGGACACACCATGAAGGTGTCACCAGAAGTGTAGAAGGCATGGCCAAACTGACAGGAATGGGAGAAGTAGGGTGGAGGAAGAGGAGGGAGGAGGCAGAGTGCAGTAGGAACACTGAAGGACCCTGGACCATGATCCTCACTTTTTTCCCCAGTCTTTAGAAGCAGCCCAAATAAAACTCTTAAAGATAAAAATCTTATCAAAAGTTCCCATCAATAACAAGCCTTCCAAACAATTACTTTTATTCCTTCTTTCTTGAATTCACTTTCAATACTTGTATCTTCACCTTTTGCTACAACTCTTCAAGCCTGCTACAGGGTTCTGCACAGGTATCTTGATTTGCTATTGTCTGTTGCTTATTACTCCTGACATGATCCTGTGCCTTCCAACAGCTGATAAAGGCGCATGTGTTAAACTCCACTCATCCCTTCTGGCTCTGGAACTGTACGGGGCTGAAATGTGTCTATCTGTCATCAGTGCATGTTTGGCAGATGCCCCTTACTGAAAGAAGAAGTGAGTGGGAATGGGAGGAGATAGCTTTCTCTGCTTGCTTGTCCCAAGTGTTCTCATGCTCAACCCTGTAAGTGCAGGATAATATAAATCATCTGGACAGTTGTTGGTTCCTCTAAACCAGATCATGTGAAAGAACCACATTTTCTAAATTTTTTTTCTTGTGCTCACAGAGTCTTTGAAAGCTGTATAGCATGTGCTGGCAGGTTTCCTGCAGTAGTGTCAATAAAACCTCCCCATCTTTGCTCTCATATCTTAGCCAGGACCTTGGCCATTGGTGACAGGAGTGGCTCTGCAGCAGATCCACATAGCTGCTTTACTAGAGCAGCTTGGTGATTAACGCACATGCAGTGAAGCTCAAACGTCTGCACAGGGTAATTCCATGAAGAGACAACTACAGCACCACTGAGGCAGCCAGCAGTTGCACTTTGTTCAAAGAATGCAAAATTATGCATACTAGGTATGTATAACTTCCTATTTCCTGCCTCACCTGCCTGGTCTATCTAGAAGGTTTCTGGGACAATCTTTAAATCCAGTTTTAGCTCTTCCATCTGTGTTTTTATTGTCTCCCTACATGCTGTGTAAACTTTTGTCCTGTCCACCAAAATTTAGACTCCATTGTACATAAATATTTCTTCTCCTTATATGAAATACCCATCTCTACAACATGGACATGTAGCACATACCTGCAGCATGTCTCTCTCAACTGAGCAAGTTTCCTGGGAGACCGCAACTCCCCACGTACCCCAAACACAGCAGCAATGTGTCTCTCTAAAGGAAAGTCAGGCTCTGAATTGGGCTGCTCAGTGGTAAAAGAAAACCCCATACATTCAAGAGATGCAGATGGAGTCTGTGTTGTAGCACTGCTGCTCAGAGATTGCCCTTGCTCAGCTGTGGGCATGACCAGCTGTGGGTGAGGGATCTGACAAGACTTTTTGGCCAGTCTCCCTCAGGAGCTCTTCCTACAACACTTTCAACTGTCTGCATCATTTATTCAGCCTGATCCTTTGATGGTGATGGCTTAAATGAGTGAGTTTTTTGGCAAAGTCCTCAAGTTCATTGGAAACGGAGATCTGTTGCTGGGTGTGACAGGACCTGGTAACTTGTTAGTCACACTTGACAAAGAGCAGAAACTGCTAGAGTGGGCGTTTGTGATCTTGACTTATTTCAAGTAAGAGTCTACCACTGTCTGGAAGTTCTTTTTTGAAAACACAGGGGCATCAGTGGAGACTTGAAACAACAGCTTCTTGGATGGGATCTTGCATGTCATGTAGAATAATCTGCATAATGATACACTCACTCATTTACCACTTCCTTCTAGCTATACTTTGAAACTCAGAATATTTTGGTTATGTTGCAACATAGCTAAAATTTCTTAACAGTTTTCTTCAGGAACTGTGAAATGCTGGGGTCTGAACCCCGAGCCCCTGAATTAAGGTTGACATACGGGTGATTCCCACAGCCCTTCATAAAGAGGTGGTGAGTTTGCCTTATAGCTTCCCCCCAGGGTGTGGCCGGCCCTGCAGGGAGAGCCATAAGGGAAATGAGCCCCAGGGGTCCCACAGTGAGTTGACAAAGGTCAGGTGTCTGCTTGGGGATAAAAGCTGGGACCACTTGCAGGGAGCCAGGAGTGTCTGCTCTGTGGAGGGCACTCCACAGAGCTTCCTGGTTCAGGGCAGCCCTCCTGACTCTCCCTGGAGCTGGGCCCCAGTCTGTTTAGACCTTTGCAAATGCGGGTGGATTGGGGGAGAGTTGCCATGTGGGCACCTTTTTCTTATGTATTTAACTTACTGGTTTGGCTGTTTCCCATACCAACTATGGGAAACCTCAGTTCACTGTTTGTACCACCTGTTGTGGGCCGAGGCACATCTTTTGTGGGATCGTTGGGGGGGGCGTCACTTCTGTACCAGCTGATTGACTTGTTTGTACCCCCGGCGGTCCTTCATATCATAACGTTTGTGTCTACAATACAGTCTGCATATTGGATTCTCTTCTTGCTGGTTGTGTCATTCCTGTTAGGCCTGGTCATTGGCAAAACAAACAGTGATACGACTTTTCCCTTCTGAATAATTATTCAGATAGTTTTTCCTCATAACATTCAGGGAGAACATGTTCTGGTGGTGGGTCTCTGGCAATCACTTCTATAACTTGTTTGGCCAAGGAGGAAACTGAATATCCTGACTTGCTACATGATCTGGCAGCATGCCATCATGAGGATGGTGATGGAAGACTGTGCAGATGAAGCACAGACTTCACAACACGTAGCTGAAGGAATAGCTGATGTTGCAGCCTTCATCAGAGTAATTCAGTAAATCAGAGCAATTGCAGTAATTCATCAGAGCTCAGTGGTGGGGGCAGCAGTACCCTCATCAGCTTGATGAATCCGTGCCACTGCAGTCTCCCATCAATGATGGATAATGTAGTCAGGAAAGTAACTGGCTATAGTTATCTTCTTTGCCTTGTTCTTCAGCTCAGCAGGTACAATAAGCACTTGTAATGGCAAACGTGGGCAGTTGAAAGAACAGCTTGTTTTGGTTTGGGAATAATGTCTCTTGTTTCTAAGTTGTTCTTGAATTCAGAGAATTCTGAAGCTGAATCCCATGGCGCAGATGCGCTTATATGGAGCTGCTTAATGCCTCCCAGCTGTGCTGATCTAACTGCCAGGCAAGCACTCTACGTCAGGGACTGCAGCAGCCCTTTATGCTGGGAGTGCTTGCTGCTTGTTCTCAGGACCACTGCTTCCTTCCCTGAGGAGCAAGTGCTACACCCCTGCTGGTTGCACTCATTCCTCCATGGGCTCACACCCTGCCTGTCAGAGCCCCAGAGTTGTGCTTCTCCAGTGGGACACATCTTGCAGAAGAAGCCAGTAGCAAACAAGTGTGACTTTTTGTGGTTAGCAATAGGAACAAAACCTCACCAGCTGCACCTTTTCACATGGGAACTGTGTGTGGCATTGTTTCCTCATAGGCCAGCAACAACCTTCTGCCACAGCAGTGGCATCTCATACTTAAGTAATTTCAAGTGGCCTTTTATGTATACGTTGCACTTTCTGCTACCTGCTTTCATTTCCCTGTCTTCATAGGCGTCTGCTGTCTTTTTCAGAGAGAAAATCAGCAAGTCCAACCTCACCAATTTCTTTGCATTTATCAATACTAAGATTTGTCTTCGTCTTTCCTTCTTTAGTCCTTGCATCTCTTCAGGACCTCAACAGCCTGATATGGCAAACACTGATTTTGACTGTTGTAACATTGTCCTTTTTCTTGTTCGTTTACCTGGTCCTGTCTGGTTTTGTCCATATGTTATTTCTTGACTAGCACTGAAAAAGCAAACTGTTTGCAATAGATATATTTGTTGCTTACTAGTTGTTTTTTCCAGTTCTTTGAAACTTGACTTTTTTTATGAATTCATGAAAAAATTTTATGGTAGTGCTTAATATATAGTGCTTAATTAATATTACTGATGCTGCTTTTTAAACATGCTTAGTTAACAACAACAGTAGATCGTTAGTGTACCTGGGTACATGCTCTACGTTAAAAGTTACATTATTAAATTAAACAATATACAAAATATAGCTAAAATAGCAGACTACATCAGCATAAGCATATCACCAAAGTATGTAGATGTCAAATTGTGCCATTGCTGTTTGAAAAGAACACCCTGTTCCTAAATAACAATACTTCTGGAAGATAATATTGCATGTGCTTTGTGAATTGTTGCTACAGAAAGGTGATTATTCCACCTGGGCGTCATATAGTCATGGCTGTTTGGAAATGCTCTGAAATAAACTCAGTGGCTCTTTTCCTTTTAGAAGACTGAATTTGAAGATACTTGGGTGATTTTACTTCTTTGTGTACAAAATGACAGTCCTTGTTGGGAATAGCTAATGGCTTCTGTTTCCAAAGGGTCTATAAAGTATAAAAGGAAAAGTTTTTGCATGAAAAGTATGAGATTCTTGGGAAAATCTGCAAAACATCAGGACTTAGTAGTTTAAGTCCAATTAGGAATTCATTTAACTCATGGTTAAAAAAAAATGGAATGCCAAGGACATTCAGTTTAGCAGCTTTGAAGATTATATGTAAGCTTTAGTGACAACAGTGTCACTAAAGAGCAATTTACTAAATTATTTCAAAAACCACCTCTGTTGCCATCATGAACTACGTGAAGAGTTACTTTTCATTCTGTTTATTGCAGTGCTGACTTGTTTTTAGTGCTGCTAGAGCTGTCTTTTTTTACTTGTGACCTTTCTGCTGTTTTTTTTTTGGTATGTAAGTATGAACCAGCAGAATAGGGAGAGAAATGGAAAGTACAAAGGAAATCAAAAGTTCAAAGCATTCACAGAATGCCTTTAGGTTCTTGAAGTCTTTCGAGTAGAAAAGTATGATGAAAATTAATTACTTACTGGTGCTAAAACATAATTAAGAAGTAATAATGGATAGCACAATATAAAAAATTTAAACAACAGTCATAATATATTATTAATATCTATATTACTTATCTAGAAGCAATTTTTCAACCACATCCTAATATTTTTGTTTTTAGGTACATGGATTTAATTTTAATGGTCTGAAATAAAGGCTTGCAAGTGAGAATTGATGGCTTTGGTGCTATGATATCGTTGCATTTAGGTCACAGGTCAAATAAGGCCTTCTTCACTAGTAAATTCAAGCCACTGAAAGTTGACCACCCTGATTTAATTTGGGTTTTAAAACCTTCTTGTTGAGCTATATGAGCTTGTCCATTCCTCAGTTTTTGCCAAATACCAAGAACTGTATCTGGAGTAATGTTCAAAGACATGCTTATGGCTTGAATGTGCTCACAGTGAATCCACACCACACACTTTAGGCTGCCTTTCAGTATCTAATCCAGGTAAAGTTTAAAGCATCTGTGTTTAGTTTTGTACGATCGATGGAGACATGCCTCCAGAGCACACTGGAAAGATTGAAGCTGCACCTCTGCTTTAAGGTAATACTACCTCCTTAACAGGAGGGAAGCTCATGCTCTCAAGTGTAAAACTTCATCTGAATAAAACTTTAATTTTTTTAATAAGTCTTAAATATTCTTAAGAGGTGATGTGAAACTAATCATACCGTCATAATACAAAATGAGCTGTTTAGCTATTTTGAAGGAAAGAGTTTGGAAGTATCAAAATGGAGATCTGCTGACAGAAAGTGTCATGCAGGAAAATGAAGTACACCTTGCCTTAAAATTTATGCTACAGAAGAGCATAGAGGCTGTGCTGCATCAAACCAAACATCTGTGTAGGCCATTGTATGTCCAGAACTGAAGTCAGTAGCCCCTACTTTTTGTGCATGGAGAGGGTATTTAGTCAGACAGATATTTAGTTAGAGAGAGGCATTAAGAACAGGTAAGATCGATGTCAAACAGCAAATTCCCAGAAAAGTGTATGGATACTGTTAAATCTTATAGTGATACTTCCTCTGCTTATATATAATGATAAAAAAAAATATTTTGCTGTTGATACTTGAAATGTAGATGCTCATGCACCAAAACATGAGGCCTGGAAATAGTTGTCTGAGTACACTTTGGGAAATAATTTTGTAAACTATGTGTTTTCCCTAGAATTTAATAAGTCTTGCACAAAAGAAAATGTCTCACCAACAAAAGGTAGTTGAATTTGCTGGCAAATGATAAACTACTTATTTTAAAGCAAACATTAATTACCTCAAATACTTTTGAGGTGAGTGTTATTCACAGAGCAATTGTAATATCTTCATGATTTGTTCATTAAATTTTAAAATATGATAATGTTTTATATTAAAGCAGAGAAAGCTTTGAGACACCAAAGCTTATCACTTGGTGCCCTCAAAATAGCTGAGAAAATAATTCATAATTTATTTGCAGGATTTTTTTTCTCTCCTTCATGAATACTTCACACAGAACAGTTTCCTAGTATCAGAATTTTAAGTGTTGGGAACTGAGTTTGTTTTAAGTTAAGTTCATAATTTTTAGTCAATAGATTTGGTTTTTTTTTGTCAACGGTTATTGAATTTACAAATGCTTGACATGTTTAGACTGATAGGATATTTTTGTTCCTTGGCTGTAACTCTGTACACCACTCTTCTAGTAGACATGAGAATAAATAATGACTTTTTTGGTAGAAGTTAGCATCTTGGGCTTCAGATGTCTCCATGATTTCCTATCTGGAGTTCTGAGGTCTATAACCAATGATACTGAAATTCTTTCACTGGTGAATGTTCATTAAAAATAGAATATCTTTTCCCCTAAAAATGAATAAATGCTATAATTTTTTTGTGACAGTGAAAAAGGCAGTTGCGTGTCGATGACTATAAACTTAGAACTTCATTATAGGATCAATGACAACATGAAAAGTGGAAGAGAAAATGTATAACCAAAGGACAGAGACTCAAAAGGGAACTACAAGTGCTTTTATAGAATTCTGTTGATGGACTTTCCCATGCTTGTGGGGTTTTTTTGTTTTTTTTTTTTTTTCCACAGTGTGAAAGAGAATCCACAGTCTGAGATGTTTATTCTCACAGAGCAGTGGTGCTGATTAAAGTCTAGTTGTTTGTAGATAAGCATCTGACCTTGAGAATGATAAATAGTCTCCTAGTTCTAAATAATATTGCTATGTGCTTGGTAGTTTTCAGTGGTAATAAGATAGTGAAGGATATTACGGTAGTTTGCAAAAGAAAAAAAATTACACCCCTTTCTGCATTTGATTGTAAAAATATTTGTAAACTCTCTAGCCTTTCATCTATAGTTATTTAAATTGTACGTACCTTTTTTCAGATACCTACTTTTACTTAGAAAACAAGGCACACAGTGTTTCTTCCTGTGCAGTGTTTCCCCTAGCACTGAGAGTTTCCTTCTTCACTACCAATCAGAGATTTATTTCTTTTATTTGTTTTGTTCAAAACGCTCCAGGGCAAAGTGGGAAATAATTGTTTCATGCTTCAGCTAGTTGAAAATCTCTTGATTTCAGAGGCAACCCATCTGCCCTGCACGGCTTGTCCAGACCAGTAGTTTGGACTTTGTACCTTAGTGATGATTACAACACCATCTCTTGCAAGGACTGTTCCTAATATAAAGTACCCTACTATGCTTGAACATGTATGAGCTTACAAAACAAAATAGCCTCCACTACTGGTGATCTGAAATATCGGTAATATGCATGGTACTTGTTCCTTTGTTGGAGTTAAAAACTCACTGACTTAAAAACTAAACCTATTTTGAAAAACCCAGCTTTTGCAATAGAAGACACATAATGGACAAAGTGACTTGTAAAAAAAAATAGCTCTAAGAATCGAATTATGCATGTTTTCACTTCTTGCAGTTTTGAAAATATTTACCCAGGAAAAATGCATAATTTGGCAACTGTATTCAGCTGACACAATATAAATGCAGAGTGGTATAAACCCCAAGTAACATTTAATTACTGTGGCAGTGTTTGAGAGAACCTATATCTGAAAGATGTATAAATTAGTTACCAAATTAATAACTGAGTACCATTAGAAAGGATAAAAAATGGAATTTAATATTGGGTGGGAATTTTTTTTTTTTTAGCTAAAACTCCTGGTTAAAAGACTGTTTCTGAGATAAATTTGAGATGGAAAAAAACAAAAAAGAACAAACCAGTCTAAAATATTAAAGTGCAATTATTTTCTTTTCAGATACAGGTAAAGATATTAACAAGTTACTTTAGAGTAGATAGCTCAAAAATCTAAGGCAGCTTTTTCTAATATGTGCTCTTCTCATGGTCATGCTAATGAGAGTGTGATGAAGATGCTACTGATGCTTGTCCCAGCTCGGTGGTTATAGGCAGTTCCTTTGGGACCTGTACTGTGCCAGAGCTAGGTCTGAGCTGGTACCATGCAAACATAGGTATATTTTTTTATATAT
>NW_008592848.1:17703-20037 GCF_000691845.1 Merops nubicus | reverse complement strand
AGAGGAATGGGGAAACTGAGGGAAGGCACGGCGGAGCTTGGCTGGGGGCTCTGGGGAGGAGCAGAGGGCTTGGGCCTGGACACGGGTGGGGAGACGGAGAATGAGTCAGGGGAGAGGCCTAGGCCAGGTGTGGCAGAGGAGGGCGGCTTTGGGACGGGGCAGCTGGGGTGAGGATACCCGGCTGAGCGGAGCTGCCTCGCTGGCCAGGAGCGGCTCAGCCACGGGCGATAATCCCAGGAGGTGGTAGGTGTCTGCTGGTGCGAACCCTTGTGCAACCGGCCTGACCAAACGGGTGCGTTTCAGACGGTCTGCCCTTGGCCGAACTGTATCCGGTTTATGGCCCGGCGAGGGGCGGGGGAGGGGGGGGAATAAAACTCTCCAGATCAAGCACATGGCCTCCCGAGGTGTAGTCTTGGCTCTCAGTGGTGGGTTTTGAACTTGGTAGGTTGTTGAGCCTTTGTGTGCTTTGGTGTCTCCTTCTATGAACTTGAGATAACAGTTGGCTTCATGCAGAGATTAGTTATCAGGTCTTGTAGTCATGTATTTGTTTATTTGTTTTTACTGTAGATTGCAGCTGGAGGAATTCTAAACAGTCCACCTCTCCTTGTCATGGTGTTTAAGTGCATTGTGCTCCAGTCTGAACAGAGGAAATCACTGAGGTCAGTCTCCCTTGTGTTTATAGTTGCTTTCCCTTTCAGAAGTGTGGGGGCAAGGAATCATCAAAATAACAATCTGTACTGACATCCTGATAATAAATTAGTAGAAACAGTTACACAAGACACAGAGTTTGTAAAAGGTGTGTTTGTAGGGATTGCTTACACTTTCCAATTCAGGATTGTATCTAAAGGGCCGGTGCTTTCAGTTACAAAGTACCCTCTGAATATTCACTGTTTTGTGGTGAAATAAAGCAAGCAAAACAGACTTTCTTTCTCTTTTCCCATAAACTAGCAGGTATTTTGTACCATAAGAAGGCTTTGTATCCAGCAGGCATTGAGGATGATGCTGGATGCTGTTGGTTTAAACTTTTTATTTACCTTTAGACTAGCAGAACTACTGGGATGGGGGAAACCTGAGGGAAGTTGAAAGCAGAGGTTGGCTGTAATTGTTGTGGACCACATTTAGAGCTTTGCCAGCTTGTCACGTAGTGGTCTGACACTTTGCCTTTTCAAATCCCAATAGGAAAAGTAAGACAAATGTGGATCACTTCAAACATATGTTGTTGTAAGTTTTGGGAGAGGAAAACTAAAGGTTTATCTGATTATCTCAACCTTGAAGTTGGCAGCTACGACAGGAAACTTGGTTTCATTCATCTGCCAAAGATATTTGTAGCATATCGTTTGACAAGTAAAAAGGCATTCTTGTAATGGCACAAAAATAAAACATCCACTCTGAAACTACAGATTCTGACTTCTAAAATAATATGGGTTTGGAGGCATGCTTCTGTTGAAATTGAGGACATACTTGAGAGGTAAATATTTGTCTTTTCAAATGTTACAACAATGGTGTTTAATACGAATCTGCTCACCATGGCCTGTCGATATGAATTTGTTCTGTTCTTGTTTTGTCAAATTAGGGTTATCATTTGCTTTTCAGGGGAAGTAAATGGAACAGTAAGAGGGAGTGATCTGCCCACGGGGTCATAAGGTAGAATTGAGAATTAGGTTCTTCTGAATCTTGATCTTGTACTTCTTCCTGCAGACAAATTGCCTTTAAAATTAATGAATTATGAGAGTAACAGCTTCAGTGAGTGAGATCCATGGACCTAACTCAGCAAATGCCAGCAGAGAGTCTGGGCCTCAGGTCTTTGTGTTACACATCTAAAAAGATAATGATGCCTCTAGATAAAAATCCTTAGTCTCAAACTGTGGCTGCGGAAAAATGTGAATAATGCTTTACCATTAACTATCAAGTATTTTACTTAAAATACTGGATCTGCATTTGATATGTATTCAGTAACTGCTTCAGAAATCAAGAGTATCATCTGTGGGCCACCAATTTAGAAGCAGCCCACTGAATTTCTGAAGGAATGGACAACATGAAAACTACAATGTTTATTGTCACCAGCTAAATTAAACAGCCACCTTTGTCATGATTTTCTAGCCCTGTGCTATTAGGCATCCTCTTGCTGCCTTCTCAGATGATCACAGTAGGCATCTATGAAGTTAGCTCAGATAGTTTGCTAATTTCCTGATGCAAATTTAGTTCATTTAAAGAAGAACTAAACAAGTTTGTGTATGTCTGCATCTGGGATTTGCAGCAGTCTACCTATCAGATAGCTATACCCAAAGTTAATTCCATTTGAAGGAGGAGCTGGGCCATCAATAAATAGAACTT
>NW_008592848.1:0-17672 GCF_000691845.1 Merops nubicus | reverse complement strand
TTCAGCTGGCAGGCAGGACTGGTTTCAACATGTTCTTCCCAATGTGCTGCTGCAGGGCTGGTCCTGGGGTAGACCCACACAACGTTGTACTGTAGACAGAACCTTTAAGAGCACTCCATAATATTGTAGGAGAGGAAGCTGAGAACAATACTATGTCCAACGGAAACTGTGGCAAGAATTTATTCAAGGCACATTGTAATTACTCAAGCTGGGAATTTAGCCAGGACATTGGGGTTAACACCCCTGCTTCTTTAGAAGTGTCATAGTTTATTTTTTTAAATTACTTTAAGTGATGAGAAGCTTGGCTTTCTGTCTCAGCAGAATGGCAACACCTCTAGCAGAATAAACTTTTTACAGCACTGTGAAGGTGCTGGTTCAGAGATAAGTCAGAGCAATGATGGGGCCTAGTACAGTAATCATTACTTTATAAATACTTCCAGGAGATAAGAAAGATAAGAGTGTGATTAGAGCAGGGTTTCAGTGCTGTAATTTGAGTTATACCTTCCTTAGCCTTCAGTTCACATGCTGCACTAATCTGGCCTTTTTAAGCAAGTAATTGTCAATTTTAGAGTAAATCATAGAAGTTGAGCCAGTAAGATTTGGTTATTAGTTATTGTAGCAGTTAGGAACTGCAGTTGTCAATGCTTTTGTTTCTGGAAATGTGTCGTCATACAAGGAAAATATGATTTAACCAAATTAGAGTTTTTAAAATGCATTCATGGGTTGAAGGTTTTTAGAATGTGTTCTTTGTAGGCATTACGTACCGATTCGGAAACTACCCTTCAGCTTGTCCTCTGCTCACAGAGGAGATAAGCACTTGTGTGTTTCAGTGTGTGACTAGTAGGGAAATGCCCAAGTGAGGAATGACTTTGCTTTTACTAGCTCGTGAAACCTGCATCGTTCCTATAGTCTGCTTTGGGCCATTATTATGGGTTACAAGCCTATACCAGAAAAACATGTTCTGGAGAAAGGCTGGTCAAAATAAACGAGGCAGAGTCTTTCAGGTCGTTGTAATCTGGTTTTGTATCAGTGAGGTAATGCTTCAATACATTCACTGGGATGAGGATCCCATGTCAGACAGTGTCCCTCTGACAGCTTATGTGAGAGTGACAAAAATTAAGCAATACTGATGGTATTACTTAACTGCTTTTGTACTATATGACAACAATAATAACAATATTTCGCTCTTCTCTTTTACCTTTTGTTAGATAAACAAAAATGTTCCTTGCTGTGTGCTTGTGATTGTCCCATGAGTCAAGGGAGTGGTTTTATCTCTTAAGAAATGAGGGAACAGTGGCACAAGAAGAGGTAGGACTTGTAAGGTCATATGGGAAATTGGTGTCAGAGGTATAAACAGAACCTCAGACTTCTGACTGTCCCACTCTACCCTCTGGGCAGCCAGACAAATGTGGAAAAGTGGCTTTTGCATTCTGACTCAACAGCTTTTCCTTCCTCAGCAACTGCCATGCTGGGCAATTACAAATAAATGCCAGTAGGTCATTTCCACCTGAGTCAAACAGGTTTCCAAGGGACTCTAGGTAGGCATGTCTTGTTCTAGTGAGGGCTCCTTGATGACTCCTTGCAAGGTTTTGGCCTTGAAAAAAAATTCTATTTTTGCCAGATATACGTTTCTTTTGATTACTTTTGGGGTCTATTGTAATATATGTTACCCAGGGACACCTGGGAGTTCTTTTTACCCTCTTCTACAAGTGAATAGCAATAAACTGATTAAGCTGTCATTTTTCAGGTGCCTTTTTTTTTTTTTATACATAGCTTATAACATACATTCCAAATTGAAGGTAGGAAGTACTTCCAGAATATCAGTACAATGTACTGTGATCAATACAGCATAAGATACATTGTTCTTTGATAGATTGGATGCTTAAAGGTAAGTGGGGTGTTGGGGTGTCTCTTAACCTCAGTTGTAGGTAACAATGTACTTAACTCTTAACAGTGAAATCAAAATGTCAGTCCAAAAACTAACTTCCAGGCCATGAGAACTGAGTAGAAGAAGGGTCTGTTCAGGTATCTCAGGTCTTTCCAACAGCAGGGCTGATGAGGGTTTTGCTCTGGAGTTGGCTCAAAACAGCTGGAATGGGCAGCAGGGATCAGTATTGTGGAGGCCTTGACCTTGAAGAGTGACTGATGGGAAGAAGCAGCACAGGAGAGGCCTGTGTCTTGCCTCTGGTCCTTGGATGGATGGGTGAGAAGAGGCCTTTGGCATAGAAGGGTGAAAGGTGACTAATAATGTGAAACTGGGAGGAAACTCATTACAGTTATGCAATCTCCAGGTGACTTTCTTTCCCTGTGAGAAGACACATTTTGTTAGTTGTCCCACTGGCATTTGCCACTCACGCTGCCTTCTGAATAGAAGTCTTAAACAATTATTTCTCTGCTTGACTTACAAAGCTTAATTTAGCTTTGTAGCAGTTAAAATATAACAGCACCTCATTTCTTTGTTCTCCTTCTACAGAGTTTCTTCTAGATATACTTTGCATTTTCCCTTTCTTATTGGCTCTTTCCCTGTTTGTCCAGCAGCTTAGCCAAAATGAAGAAACTTTTTTTCCACTGTCATACACTCAGTCCCCATATCTCACTTGTTCCATGGTTTTCTGTGTCCCTCTTGCCATACTTGCACAACTTTCATGGACAGGCTCCACAGAATTTTGCTGTGGCAGTTCATGATGCTGCAGTTGTCTGGTCTAGTCCTCCACAGGTTCCCCCCTTGTAGCAGAGCCAGCAGAAGAGTTTGTTCTATGACTGGCCTCTAGGTTAAGTGCCCCCATCCAGGTTATGGTAAGATGTCTTAGCTCAAAGCCAAATCTAACAATGCTGTTCCTACCCTGGCCTTTGTGCTGGATTGGCTGGTGCACAGATGTGCACTTACACCTGCTGACCCTGGTACTGGCATGTAGCCTCTAAAAGAGCAGCTTGCTGGAGATGGAGATGTACACTGCTGGAGCAAGAGCTGGTGGAACTCTTCTTGGGAACCTTTAGATTCCTTATTAGTGATCTGCAGTGAACAGCTCTGTTGTTGACCCCATCTGGATCTTAGGTTTTAGAGGTAGAACAACACATACTGCATTGTTGTACGTACTCCTAGGAACTGATTCTTGATATAATCTTTAAAACAGTTGGGAAAATGTGGTCTTGCTCTTCAGCAATTCTGCAGTCACCTATCTCTGAGACCTTGTGTTCCACTCTTGAATAAGATTCTAGACCAGGAAGAGTTAGACTGCATACAGATTAACAGATCTGTTGTTAGTATCTCTGGCTACTGCAGCATGACTCACCCACCAGTGCTTGTCAGTGTCTGGTGTGACCTCATTGAAGGCTTCAACATCTCATATATGAAGGCAGGTTGTAATCCAGTGTGGGAATCCTAAATAGGTGCAGAATGAAGTTCTGAGAATGTGGTAATGCATACGTCATAAACATCACCCTGATGTGCCCTCACCAGAAATACAGATTTCTATCTGAGGATCTCTTCATGCTAAGTCTGCCTTTCCCATGCTTCTGTTAGAAAGCACCTGTGACTATTCAGGACAGCAGTAGAAACCAGTGATGGTGGGAAAGCTTCAGAGAGGATGGGACAGGTCAGGGGAGAGATGCTCTGTTATTTGCAAGGGTGAGAAAGAGCTTATGGTTCCTTTTTATTTATTACAGCTTGTAGAGGCTTTTTTTATTTTTCCTGTGTCAGTACATAGAATTTCTGGTATGCTGGTTGAGGAAGACAGTGAGAAAACAGTAAGGTGGGCTGTAAGAAAGGGAGTGGATGAGTGAATTAGCTTGTGGTAACTTACATGTGTAGCATAGATATGTAGTGTGATGAGGAGACAAAAAGTGGGAGGCAAGAGGAGTTTAGAAATCAGATGGTTCTCTTCAGCTGGGTAAACATGAAGCCTGTGCTTGGTACCTCCACCTCCTTCCTGTGGGCTGTTCCACACTAGCAGGTAGTAGCAATGCTGCTCAGAGTGACCCGAGCCAGCCACGGGCACTTTAGCTGCAGTAGCCACATCCAGTAACAGACACAGCAGAAGCTATTGTCCTCCCACCTGCTGCAGAGACAACTTTTAGTCTCTGAAAACACAAGGCTGGCATTGTTCTGTAGGTATCTGCTGCCACTTGAATGCCTGGCTGACAGTGAAATCCCTGGCCACTGCTCTGGCTGCTGTCCTTGGAACATGTGCATGTCTGTTCTTGTTTTGCTATAAATTATTTCTGGGTTTGTGTTTTGGTTTGTTTTTTGTTTTGGTTTTTTTTTTTCAGCTTTTTCCCTAAGCAGCAACAGTGGCTGCCTCTTGGCTTCCTAAACCCACTGTCCTCAAAGCTGCTGCTCCTCACTGGCTCCAGTGAGGAACCCAGAGCCTGGCACCCTGGGAGAGCAAAGACCTTGCAAAAGATCTCTGCTGCAGTGTAATTCCCTGACTCTTGTGACAGCAGCTTCTTATGTAGCACTTGGGAAAGTGAAGAGTGTCTGGTGTGGTGGGACAGGAAGACACCCTGCTTTTGAAGGTGTGCAGTCCTGGTGGCACTAAGGGAGCAGCCTTAGGAAATCAAGAGAGCCATGTTGTCACAAAGCAGTCAGAGCAGTTGCCATGTCCTGCTGCACTGTGGGATGGAACCAGGCACCTGTCTGAACGTAGTTAAGTCCCTGCTGCAGATCTGCTCTTCTGATCCAGACTCTTACCTAGTGAGTTTGTTCTCTTACCCTTTGCCTCATGTGGATGTTTGTAGGATTTCCGCATTCCTTAATTTTTTCTTTCTTTCTTTAGACTGGGAACATGGATTTTATGTTTGGAAGGCAAAGGTCCTGTTCTGAGTGGATTAATTTTATATTCTGGTCCTTCTTTAAGGAAGGCATAGAAGCTCTTGAATCCCAGGCATGCGTGCATTTTGTAAGGAGGAAATAGGCAACCTTATGCCTTATCATCCATGATTCCTCACCAGAAAGATCAGCCAGATACTACCTACTTAGCTGTTTTGTGAATCCAGGGTGAAATAAATTGATGGCTCTGCTCAGTTTGTAGCACAGAGATGTGAACATACACACAAAATACAGCTAATTCTAGAAATTAATGTCTCTCTGGACAGAGGCCAAGGCCTAAATGATGTTTTGAAGCAGAGCATGCTTTCCCTGGATGGTCTGATGGATATGCAGCATGATGTACTAGCAGGCAAGAGATGGAAGCCCCATAGTGGTGCTGTTGTTGCTGCATTCAGCTGTGGGTGTGTTGGGTTAAATGATTGATCCAGTACCTGAAGTCCTGTTGCTTGATTTACCTCTTGGTTTTTAATATCTTGACGGGCCTTGCTTTCACATACTGAAGCATACCTCGGGTTCTAGTAGAGTCCTGCTCTTACATCAGGCTCAAACCTCACTGCTGTTCCCTGCCTTCAGCTGGAAATGGACAGACACCATTTGTGAGTGCCTGAACATCCTGAGTCACCGATTCCCAGCTGGCGTGTGTGCTGCAGTTTTCATTTCTCCCTGTACGACTGCACTCCCTAGAGGAGGCTGGGAACAATTGCAGCCTATTATGGGCACTTTTCTGGATCCACACAGCTGGTGGACTGCCTGTGCCCTCATTTATGGGCTGAGCTCTTTGTGGTTTGTTACTGTGTGCGTGGTGTTTCCATACCAAAAAATAGAATGGGTGTTGGAATATTTAAAAATGCATTTTCCTTATATTTATTAGTAAAATAGCTGCATTGTGGAGATGGCAATAGGATGTCTTCATTACATAATTAGTGAAGACAAGGGATGCTCCAGTAATGCTCTCACAGTAAGATGAATTGTGTGAAAATGGATGAAACTGAAGGACCAAGGCAGGTGGTGAAAGGTAAACTGGCATCTCCTACACCAGCAAAGCTCCACTAGCAGGAGCATGGGCCCACCATGCAGGAGCTGACACGTTATCTGCTCTGTCCTGTCACACACTCTTACCACGCTGTGTTTGTTTTTTCTGCTTATGTGGTGCCCCAAAGCAAGACTTGTGAAGCTCAGCAGGAAGAGAACACAACACATTGCAAGGTGATTTCATCTCCCCAAAATGTTTTTGCTATGTAATGTTTACTGCTAGTCTTGTGCATAGCTCTGAGGGAAGCCAGAACACAAAACATTTCATTGGGTTTCTGACCCAACAGGTCTTGACATACTGCTGCTGGACATGTCTGTCTGAGCTGAGCTATGGCAGTTCTGTTCTGTCCTGCTAAAACAACATATTAAACAATATTATTCTGTCCATGCCATTTCCACCCACTGACTAAAAAGTTAAATTCTTACTAAGCTACTTGTACTTCACATGTCATAAAATACTAGTTAATGGCTGGCTGATTTCACTGGTGTGAAGACTGTAACATGTATAACATGGACAGATTAATGCTTGGCTGGAAACAAATGAGTTAAAGGAGCTGCTTCTGCTGAAATACAGTGATACTCTGTCACTCAAACCTGTTTGCAACAGGTTGCCAGGGTTTGTCTGGGTCAGTCCATGCTGTTAGCAGGCACCCATCCTGTTGTGGAGGAGAGAGGTGGTTTGTGCTGACTCATTAAAAGAGGTGTAAGTTGCATCAGTAGAGTAAGGAGTGGCTCGCCTCAGGAGCAGGGCACAGGAGCACATTTTAGTGTGAGAACTGTTGAAGAAGAACCTTTAGAATAAAGCTGGGGGGGAAATGTGAGATAAGCTTTGATATCTGACTTGATGAAATTCTGGTTCCTCTTGCTGTGTGAGGGGCTTGTCCCAGAAGAGATGGCAGTATTAGCAGTTGTGCACTTATCTGAAGTATCGTGGGGAAACACGTGCTAAAGCTGAAGACAGCAGGAGTCCTCAGAGGAGTTTTCAGTCCTAAGAGGAGTCTTCTGGCTGACAGCTGTTCCCAAACTGACATGTACAGTTACTCGCTTGTTCCTCCTTTATAGATGTGACTCATCCGTCCCTGTCCTAAATAAACACACTAGTTTCAGTATTTTCTTTTCTTCTCGTTTACCTCATATTTCATATCCTTCATGCCTCCTTTCATATCTATGGCCTTAATTCTGTTAAATCCAGTTGCTTTGGCTTCTGTCCTGCCTGTGCTTTGCACCTGCTGCATGGCCCCAGCAAACCTGGCAACCAACCCTTGGGCACTCTAGAGAAAACAACTGTCTAGACCAGGCACCTTCTGCCCAGTGCCCTGGATGTGCCCCAGAGCTCCCAGGCATTAATCTGTATTCGGAACAACATGTTGCTATGCAAGTGGTTCCTTTCTGCTCCTTCTACTCCCACAGAGGTACGTGCACCAAAATTCTCAGCTGGCCTAATGTTTATTGATCTTTTGCAAAGGTCTGATGCAAAGGAGGGTGGATAAAATCTTGTCCAGTGTCTTTGTGGGCTCGTAATTGCGCCTGTCTCCTCCTAGGGAGTGATGCAAGTGGGCGTGAGGGAGCCCACAGAACAGACAGCACCTTCTGCAGACCTAGAAACAGTGCAAGCTGGAGGACAACAATGTGAATGCCCTGCAGAGCCCCTGGCATCCAGCAGAATCCAGGAAGATGTGTTCTTTTTTTTAGAAAAGGATGCGAAATCAAACCTTGGTGTAAAGAGTCCTCTGGCACAGGAAGGGCAGAGAAGCCTTAGTGCAAAGTCACAAGCCATTCTTGTTCACAGTTAAAGCCCCTGTTGCCCTGGGCAAGCACAGAGCTTGTCAGCGTCCTGCAGCTTACCGTACAGAGATGTGACCAAAATAGCTCCACAACTTTACAACGTGGCTAAAAATAGCTTGCAGGTCAGCTTTTTTCTTACTGGTAATGTGACATCAGTGGGAGAACACTCCTGCTGCTGTTCAGTGCAGGTAGGACTGGGCAAAGAAAAGGGGAACAACAGCAGCTGAACTAAGTAAGCTTGAGAAAAGAGGTGATAAGGGGTGGGAAAGGACTAAGGATGTGCAGCAAGAGATGGACAAAGCATCAAAGGCCTGGGCAGACCCTCTGCCACTGACCAGGTTAGCATGCTTATACATGGATGAGTTCTCCCTGGGGTTTTACTTCCATGGTGTTTAAGAGGCAACAGTCTGGCCATTTTTGTCTCATCATGGCCCATGTCAGGATGTGTCACTGGGCTGGCCAGCCAGCCAACAGCAGCATGTGTCTTGCTTCTCATTTCCAGACAGTGAACACAGCCCATGACTTCACCTCTGGCCAGTGGTGGATTGGAGGCTATGGCTGTGACAACATCAAGTGTGTTTTGCTGTGGCCATTCAACCAAAAAGTTGATCTTTTACGGTGCAACTTGCACATGGAGAAATCTGGATGGCCCTTAGTTCTAAGGGGATTTAGTATTTGTTCTTGGGCCAAAAAAAAAGAGGCTGTTTTCCTGAGGCTGAACCGTCTGTTGTTGTAAAGCATTACATTTTACCAAAGGAATAAAGCTGCTCATCATGATCCTCAGAGTTTTAGTCTCTGTTGTGTATACTAAGTCTGGCCAGGAAGATAAGTCTCGCCCAAGTTTGGCAGTTAAGTGCCTGATCTGAAATGTTCTGGGGATCTAATGTAGGTTATGAGAGGTTTGCTGTGCCTGCACGCCTGCGTGGCAGAGGGAAGTGTGCTGCAGCAGGCACTGCTACGTGAGGATTTCCTTTGTGCTGCAGCCTTTATGCCGAGTGATTTTTATGCTGCTGAAAGAGAGGAAGGAGGTGATAAAACTGTGAAACATTGAGGCCAGGTCATTACCGTCAGACGAGGACAGAGTCCTGTAGCTAGTCAGATGTGATGGAATGCACTTGCTGATGCTGCTACCAGGAAGCTTGAGAGAAATGTGACTGAGTGACAGCAGTGCGCATGTGCCTTTGGAGAAAGGAGGCTCTCTGCAAGCTCTTGCAATGCTTTTCTCTGCCCAGCAACATCTTTTCCTTGCATTCTGCTTAAGCAGCTGTTCTGCATTTATGATCTGGTCTATTCTTCACGTAGGGCTGTCTTCACAATGAGCCACCTTCATTGCAACAGCAGTTATCTGAGATGAAGGACAACAAGGACCCCAGGTTTGCTTTGAGTCAGTGCTATAAATAGGGCAAAAGCACCATAGTTACTGGTCTCTTAAACTACTCTGAAAGCCTTGTAGGGCCGGCCCCAGTCTCCACCTACGCAAAATGGCTCCTGTTGCCTTGAAAGAGGGAGACTTTGGCCAAATTCATCTCCAAATTGACAAGTATGGAAAGAATTCTGGGCAAGATCAGCAAGATCATTTGATGAGCAGATAAGCTGGGCTGGAAGTAAGCTGCCAATAAAAAAGGAAGCTCTGCATCCCTAGATGTGTGCTTCTAGTGTGTTTTGAAGCTACAGGTCACCTTGATTGCAGGCTGTAGTTAGAACAGGTTATAGGTAACATCAGCTCAGCACCACTCCCATCTAGCACAGCCATTTCTGAACACTGCAATACAGCTCTCGCTGCAGCCTGCACCTTCCCTTCAGTGAGAGTTGCTCCCTGCTCTGCCCTGCCCAGCTTGTAAATGCAGCTCATCAGCCGCTGCCTCTTTGCCAATGAGCTGCGTAGGCAATGGGAGGAGGAGGCAGCTCAGCAACGTGCCCATCCCAGCCAGTCATAAAGGGCTCCTGTTTCTGTGGTTTCTTGGAGTTACTGGCCACGTGAATCTAGTGGGTATAAAACTTTGTTTCCCTAAATGCTCTGCCTTTTGCAACGGGAGGTCATTTCCCCGTGAGGAAAACAGGCTGTTGATGTGGTAGGCAGTCAGCTTGTCACTGGGCTGAGATCCAGAGCCGATTAGTTCGTGCTAACACGGGCAGAACGCACCCAGGCTGGCTCCGTCTCGACCGCGCCGATCGCCCCGCAGCGCTCGGCACGGGCACAGGTCCCGCCTCCCCTCGCCTCTGCCGGCGTGCCCGCTGTGAACCGTAAGGGGACCTGTGCTGCTTGCCTGTGGCTTGGCGGCTGCAAACCCTCACAAAGCAAACAGCGATACGGCTTTCTCACTGACTCAGCTATGCTGATGGTAGGAATCGGAGCTAAATCCGGCTCAGTGTAGTCTAGAGGTAAAGAAACGCCTTCCAGAGCACATCCTGAGGCATTTTAAAGGAACTTGACACTGTCCCAGGAAGTGTGCTGAAGTGAGTAACGCTGCGTTAGGCAAGAGCCTACCCAGGAGCTATTAATCTCTCAACATCTGCAGCCCTGTGGTTGTGAGCACTGGGGGGTTTCTTCCCCCGCCTGCAATTACTAGCTAGCAACTGGGAATTCAAAGGAATCTAGGCTATCTCTAGGAAGCAAGTACCTACTCTTTGCCTCCTCTCAGGAAGCAAGGTCCTTCATTACAGCCTGACATGGCAAGAGGGTCACAGATAAGGAGGAAGGGCAGGAAACCTGCTGGGCTTCACTTCTTAGCAACTCTAAATATTTTCCCTAGTCCCAGCACTGTGAGTCAGCAATTCTAGAGCCCAGGCTTGTTTACAGCACTCATGGTGCTAGGTACATGGGGTGCAGAGGAACGTGTGTGACTGAAATGGGAAGCCCTGTGTCCAGACACAAGTGGGAAGATACCGATTGTCCTTCCAAAATGGGACTAACGGGGAGCAAAGGACCAGATACCCTGAAGAGTGACTGCAGTAGGGCCCTTTGCAGGGTAAGGAGTGTCCTAGTGTGAGTAAGGGAATCGGAACTTCACCAAGCTGTAGATACTGTGTTGTCTTAATTCACTTAAAATTAAAAAAAAAAAAAAAAGACTACAAATGTTTGGGATTCTGAGTGTAGTGGGATAAAGGTAACACTTCCTGCCTCAAGCAGTTAGTTTCATTTTGCATTGGATGGGCTGCATGGCAGGAAGGCTCCCAAAACTGTACAGGTGACAGACCAAACGCTGAGTTTCCTGTCCCGGGCCCATACCTGCACTGGAATAAGGACCTGGAGCCATGGGATCTCTTATCACCACACACGAGCTTTGTGCCTGGCTGGTCAACCTGGACGGATCTTGTGGCAAAGGGAGGTAATGTCAAAACCAGTATGGACTATTTTAAATCTGCAACCTCGGTTCTGCAAAGGTGTTTATTTTGAAAATTCTAGTTTCCATAGCAATGTAGTGCTGTTCTCTCTCATCTCTCTCCTATTACTCCAGTCGCAGCAGCCATTAGATAAATTATCAGTGAGGCAAACCTTAGCATTTTTTTATCTTGGGTGATTTTATATATGTTGGTTCCTTAGTGAATCAGAGCCAGTTAGTCAAGGATTGACTCATATCCTTTCCCGGGGCCAACATGAGGTCTATTGCAGTGTAAAGATGATAATGAATATTATTAATTTGACTTGGTGTATGAATTCCTAGGCTACTTTCCAGTAGAGTGGGGGTCTTCTATCTTGAATTCTCATTCAATTCTAGATTAATTGTTTGTTATGTCTTTAGATTTTGTGTGCCACTATAGCTTCATTAGAACATAATATTCTTGTTCCATACATGGAGTAAGGAAACTCTTTTGTAAGGGTTGCTGTGTGCTGCTATTCAGCTGCTGTTCTCCACCCCAGAGGTGACTTCTGGACACAGTCCCCTTCCCGTTGTCAACAGAGCCAGCGCTCATGGCTCATTCATTCATTCTTTTCTTTCACTATGTACAAAAAAAACAAGCAGTCAGTTTGTTAAGAGAACAAAACAAATGTGTATTTGTTTTGGGTTTTTTTTGTTTGTTGTTTGGGTTTTGGGGTTGGGTTTTGTTTTGGGTTTTGGTGGGGTTTTTTTTGTGGTGTTACTGTTTGTTTTCTGGTGCAGCTTGTTTTCCTGGTCAAGGAACTACTAGTCTTACCAGAATAGTTATGCAGGTTGATATGTAAAAATCCCAGACTTAACCCTGCAGCAATCATGGCATGCAAAAAGCAAAGATGTAGAGATGATTTATTCTGATAGCGTAGTTTGCCTTTTAAGGAGATGGTTCAGTGAGTTCTTTTGCCTATATGAACTGTATCTCCACCTGGGGAGCTGTGCCAGAATAGCTGTTCCACAAACCCTTTGCTGCAAACAGTAGCCTTTGTCCTGTAATTCAGTCCTCCTGAGTAGGTAAGCAGTGATGTAAAGAAACTGTGTGGGAGAATGAGAGTGGCACCGCAGACCAGATTCCAGGATAAGGAAGTAAGACTAAGGATGAGGTGAGAGTTAGTCTTTGACTGTTTCCTGCAGTGTTGTCCCTTAGTAACTAAAATACCTGAATTTTATAAATTGGAGAGTAGATCCATTAAGTTGAGGATGCAAGAACCTCCCTATGGAATCTAGATATTAACAGGCAGCTGCTGCCCAGTGGCCACTGCTTGCCTTGCCAGTCATCACTGGTCTCTGGTGCCTTGTGTTTTTCTCCCTGTCTAACTAGAGCTATCAGCTGTCTTGTTTTTATTCAGTTCATGAGTCCTTTGGAGTAGATGGGTTTATTATGAGCAAATTTTGCCCTCTGCTTCTATTTGAGCTCTCCAGGTGATGGATACCTAGCAGAAATCTCCTCTTAAATTCTAAGAAGTAGAAGTTCACTTGTGCCCTGAAGAATGATAGATATTAATCCTTCTAAAACCTCTGTTTTGGATGTTAAATATTTACTTTTCACTCAATTATGCCCATCCTTGGAGAATTCTAATAATACCTTGCTCTTCACAATGTTACATGCCAGTGAATTCCATATATATTTTATGCAAAGTATTAAAAGGTGACTGCTTATCTTTTAATTTACCTTCTTCTTCTTTGCCTTCATGTTCTTGTGCCCTTCCCTTCACTTTGAGATAAGGTGAACAAAAGTTCTCAAACTGCTATCTGTAGGCTATGCATTCTGTAATACCTTCACTGGGGGCTTTCTGATTCACTCCCTCAGAGGTGTGAATGTCTTTTTAATTTTCCTTCAGACAAGGGCTTTTCTCAGTCCCTAATCTTGTACTCAACTGTCATTGCCCTGTGTCACATAATGAAACAGCCACTGTAGTAATAACTCAAATAATAACCCTTCCAGAGTCAATGTTCTGCCAATGCCAGGCATTGTCTGATAGGAGATCCTGAGTCCAAACCACAGGTATTGAAGTCCCCATGTGCCAGATACAGACCTACCCAAGGAATAGGTAAAACACAGTAATTAAAACAAATCCCCATCTCAGAATAATACGTGCTTGGTATCCAAGTGGAATGAGAATGAATTGTACGTGGCTGGCAACCTTGTGACTGCTGTGTTGTGTAACAAGATAAAAAGTGCTTGGGATTTGTGGATTGAGCTTTTTCACGTTTGCCTTCCAGAGGTCAAAGTCTACAGCAAGCAGGGACTGACACAATCCCCCCACAGGTCAGGCTGGCCTGCCTGCTGTCAGGTCCTAGCAGCAGGGCAGCTTTTGCAAGAGCACCTTGGAAGGGGTTAGCACAGATTTCTCCATGGTCCCCATGATGATCCTAGGGAGCAGAAGGAGATCCAGAACTGTTTGAAAGCCCAGAGCCAGTATTATTTGAAATCCCAGACACGAAATGAGAGTCTTGGCTGAGGCCAACCTGCTAGCCTGCCTCCTGTGATGCTGCTTATATGCGTCCAAGAAGCTGCCTCCAGTTTATACGATCACACTCTAGTAAACAGTTTTCCATGCAGATACGGGCAGCAGCTGTTCCTCGTGCCTGCATGAACGCTTCAGTGTGCTTACAACAGGGGAGGTTCCTCACATCTAGTCCTATTAAACAATGGACGTGGCCACCAGAAGGAAGTCCCACTGGTTACAGCCATTCTATTAGAGCTTGCTCAAAACCACTTTGAAGAGTGGTCACGCCATCCCTCTTCGGGCACTCGAGGGGATTGACTCATAAATAGGAGCAAAATAAAATTAGACTGCTTAAGTGGCTGCAACCCCAGCTGTGTCCCCACTGCCCGATTCCCAGAGGGGACATCCCTGCAGCGGCGCTGGCTGGAGAAGGCAACTCCAGAGCTGCTGTACTGACAACCCATTCTTAAGGGCATTAATACTTGTGTGGCTCCCTCGTGAAACAGTTCAGGGAGCTTAACCAGAATACAAATGTGCACTTTTTCATCTGAAGAACTGTCTTTTAGTTTAATTTCTCCAACGGGTTCAGTGAAACAGTGGTGCTGCTGCAAGGACAGGACAGAGGCAAGCAGGGGGAGAGGAATGCCCTTCTCGTTTGGGAACAGCTAGCTGGTACGTCAGCTATGCTGCCTTTCAGAATTATACCCTATGGTTAATTTTTGGTGCTGGGCTGCCTTAATTTTCTGGAGACTGAATGAAGGATTAACATCATGTGCTTATGGCGTTTGTGAGTTAAGTTTTTAGAATAAACATCTTAATGCAGCATGTGCTATTAAGTGGAAACGCTTAAATTGTCAGGGATGTGAAAGGTAAGGGTCCATGATATCTATGCTTACAATTCATTTAGGGGTTAAAGCCTTTTGTTATTTTTCTTTGGCTGCTTTTTAAGACCTCTAACCCAAAGCTCTCTCTAGAGAAAGAAGTCTTTAAAGAGACTGGCTTTGTACCTATAAATAATGTACTCAGCAAAGTACAAAAATGGAGCTGGGGAGAGGCTCCACCTTAGCTGAACGTCATGACAAAGGCTGGTGGTGTGAGCCCTGTGAGCACAGCTCTACCTCTGGCCAAGCAGAAGGCTGTGAGGAGGGAATAATGTCACCCCTGTTGTCCATCTAGACTAAACTACTGCTGAGATCTGAGTCTTCCTCCAGCACCTGAATATCAGCTGGTAAATAGTGGCTGGTATTGAAATATGTTAGATTTCAGGGATCAGCTGTGGCAAGGTTTTGATAGAATGGTTATAAACACGTTTGGAACTGAACATCTGCTTGAGTGCTTTGTTAGGTTGCATGTGTTAGAGTATAGAGAATTTTGCAAGTCTGAAGGCTTGCTATAAATAAAAACACTGTGGGGAAAAAATGTAAATAAATGCCATACATACTTTGTCTAAGAGCCCTTTCCAGTATCTATAAATATGGTAATTTTTGTTTCCCAATTCTCAGTTTTAAACAGGAGGCAGAGACAAGAAATATTGCAAAGCCAGCATTTATCTTTTCACAGATTAATTTTATAGTTTCTTTTTTAACTTCCCCAAAAACACTTAATGGAAATGAAAGGTAATGTCTTAAGGAGGATTGCCTGTGAAAGGAAATTATTAGAAAATCACTTGAATAGCTTCTCAATTTAACTGCATTTTCGTATGAATTCAAAACTCATCTCAGGTCAGACTCCAGGAGAACATCATGATTTCTGTGGTGACTGATTCCTTGCTGGCTTCATTCTGCAGCTTGAAATGGCAGGTTCTCTGAAAAGCCGTCTGCTTCAAAGCTTTATCACATAAAGCTTTGAATAAATTACTGAGTTAGAAATTATGCTGGCTGTGGCCAGCTTTCCACCTGCATGTGGGAATACTTGGGACAGGGGGTGGAATTCTGAGGAAAATTCCCTCTCTGCATTGCGTGAGACCCCGCTGGCTTGCTGAGCTCGGAGCAGTAAGAAGGAAAACCACTGCAGATGAGGAGACACAGAAATCTCCAGTTTCCCCTTTCCACATCCTGAACAAGCACTGAATATTAACACGCAGTGTCAGTGGTGCACAGTTGTGCTAATGATGGGATGGATATCAGCCAGAGCTGCTGACGACTACACGTCCCAGCATGGCAGAGAGGAGGGGCCTGGCACTGCACACTGGAACTTGTAGTACCTGTACAACCCAGCTCAGTGGTGACCCACCTCATGGTGCAGGGTGCCAGGCAGGTCACTGAGGGTGACAGGCCCCAGGCTGTTAGTTTAGAGTTTGGGTTGGTTTGTTTGAGTTTGGTTTGTTTTGCTGTTGTTTGTTTGTTTTAATCTGTTTTTGCAAGCTTTAGATAATATAAAACCAACATGATGCTTCAAAGCATTGGAATAGTTAGTTAGTCTTTCTCAATCTCTAGAATCATTAAGGTTGGAAAAGACCTCTGAGATCATCAAGTCCAACTGTCAACACAACAGTACCATGACCACTAAACCATGTCCTGAAATGTGATGTCCACATTTTTTGAATACGTCCAGGGATGGTGACTCCACCATCTGCCTAGGCAGCCTGGGCCAATGCCTCACCACTCTTTCAGGAAGAAATTTTTCTTAAGATCAAATCTAAGCCTCCCCTGGTGCAACATTTCCTCTTGCCCTATTGCTAGTTACTTGGGAGAGCAGACCAACACCTACCTCACTCCACCTCCTTTCAGGGAGTTGTAGAGCACAATAATGTCTCCTCTCAGACTCCTCTTCTCCAGACTAAATTTACACCCCCAGGTCCCTCAGCTGCTCCTCATAGCCCATGTTCCCCACACCCCTCACCAGCTTTGTTACCCTTCTCTGGACCTGCTCCAGCACCTCAGTGTCTTTTCTTACACTGTGGTGCCCAAAACCAAACACAGTACAAAGAGACAATCCACTGCTTTCTGTATTTAGATCTCTGGTACATGCTGATTTGTCTATAATTGTTTGCTTTCTTCAGTCTTTTGAAGTTTATGTCTTCAAGCCTGCTCCTTATATTAAAAACAAATTCTTCCAAGCCACCAATAAAATGTCAACTGTGATTAAAGCCTGACTCCTCTTTTTAAGACTTGTCTCCCTAGCAATGTGAGGTCACTCTATGAGTCAGCATTTGAAAGGACCGTTATCCTGAGAGCAGGGGTAAGGCCCAAAGTTCAGACTCGCTTGCTTAAGTGCTGCATTTTAAATTGCTTTGCGTTGTGCTGAAACCTTAAACTGTGGGGCCCCTTTGGCACAGAACTGATGATATTTCAGGTACCTCAAACCTTGAAAAAAAATCTTTATTAATGTACAAGTTGGTGTTTCTGGTAGGAAGAGTTTTACCTCACGTATTAAAGAGGAGGGTGGAGTGGGAAGCTGTGCTTGAGACATAAACTTTCAACTGTGTTCTGTGGAAATAAAACTTGGGAACTATAAAATCTCAGGCTAGGGCTCTGTCTTTTGTACAGTGCCCAGCAGAGCAGGAGTCTGATAGGGCTTCAATAAAATACTAAAAACATAAAGCAGGGTATTAAAGCTGCAAGGTCAAACCCTGAGAAGCAACAAAGTACTACTGTTAAGATTGTCTGTGCAGCCTGTTTATTCTTATTATGCATGTTAATTGTAAGTCTTTAATTACACAATCACATTTTCTTTTGTCACTCTTCCTCCCTGTTTGATGCAGGGTGCAAATGCACCAAGCATTTGGAGCAATTTGATCACAGAGTAGTGAACAACTCAGAGCTGGGCTCCGACTCCAGCCTGTATGTGTCAATCCTAGTGCTGCCTGTCCCTCTCTCTGCCCTTTTCTTGTCTTCCTGATTCACTCCTGTTCCTCACTGCTCTGCATTCAAGCCAGACCCCTTTGTCTCAGGGCTGACCGGGTGTCTGTGGAGAACCCTTGGGTCAGCTTGTGCTCGCTGTGCCTTGGAGTGCTCAGAGCAGAGCCGCGAGTTCATGACATTGAGCTGAACGTGCTCCAGTGGGAATTATCAGGGGTTTGGGATGGTGTGGAATCTGGTACACATTTTCCCACGTTTGGTGTCATCTCCCTTCCACAGGGTTTCAAATAACCTGTGATTTTCTGTTAAGCCTCAGTCAAGATCTCCAGTGCTTTTCTTAGAAGCAGGTGGGGAGCACGTGTGGAACCTCCGTGTCCCTCAGCAGAACCGGTACCGGACACGC
>NW_008592847.1:4999-8587 GCF_000691845.1 Merops nubicus | reverse complement strand
TGGCTGGAGGAGGCTGCAAGGAGCCGTTCTGCCGCCCCGTGCCCGTGCCCGTGCCGTGTCCTGGCTGTAGGCGAGGGGTGGTGGCCGCCCGGGTGGCCGTGGGTAGGGAGCTGCAGATACTCTTGTGCACCATCGGGCCCCCCGTCGGCGTTTCTTTGCCTCCCGTCTCGCTGCCGCTCGGAGTCGGCGTTTCGGGGGCCGAGCTGTAAGATCACTTTCTTGCCTCTTAGATCAAGCCCAGCACACTCTTATTTTTTGCTGTTACTCCCTTCCTTTCATTGAGTCCCGTGTATCCCAGGGTCTGTGCGCATGTCAAACTCCCTTTTCCTAGTCCAAGGAAAGTAGAGTAGAAAGTAGAGCCAATATTGACTGAAAATGCACAGTGCTCAATGCATATAATGCTCCTTTTTTATCAGCTTCTTGAATTCAACTCTTCTTGTCAGCAGGGCAGCTCCTATTTTAATTCTTTAATCTCTTTTCCTGAAATAAAAATCTCAAAACCAGTATGTGCTTCAGACCTTCTCAGTCCTAGTAGCTTTTGCATTTAAAGCATACAATTTAGTGCTGATAAACAGATACCAACCAAAAGCAAGTTGAGGGAGCTGGTAGCACTAGACGCAGCACGAGCCCAGCCGAGCAGGGGCTGTTTTCCTAGCAGCAGCCTACACTGTTTTGCAGCAGGGCTTCCCAGGAATGGTGGCTTCATCCTGGGCTCCATGTCAAGATGCCACCTGTAAAGACCCCTCACCTCCTGGTCCTGCCTGAGCAATGCCCCTGGCCAGGAGCTGGGCTGAAGCAGCACTCTGGCTTCTTGGCTTCCCAGCCCTGTTTGGCTGCTGAGCGACCTGCATCACAGGCTGGGCTGTTCAGGAGACCTCCTGGCCTTCACGTGGAGCAGAAGCTTCCTCTTGTCTTTCAGGCACCAGACCCGTGGTTGAAGCAGGCAGCTCTGGGCTCTCCTGGCTGATTTTGGGTCCGTTAGGCGTGCAGTGCAAGCACAGCCCTCAGAGCAAACTCTGGCTGCGGCTCTGGAGCAGGGAATGCCACAGGGCTGGTGAGAACCATCTCCAGTCCTGCCAGGTTGGACCCCAGAGGTGCTGGAGACTTCACCCTCCTCCTCCTCCCGCTCGGAGCAGCACGTCGCCGTTTCTGCCAGCAGAGCCCCAGCAGGAGATGGCACCATCCAGCCGTGGTGTGGATCAGGCTCTCATCCAGCTCGCGTGGCCTTGCCGTGGCCAGGGGCTTGGCTCCACAGCTCCTGGGGCACTGACAGCAGCACGTGGCAGCCCTGTGGCCCTGCCTTCAGGAACCCCACCTGTCTCTGGTCAGGGTGCCAGGGAGAGTGCCAGGGGACACTGATCTGTGCCTGGATGTATGTGGAGATCCTGGAGATAGGAGCAGGGTAGGAAAGATGCTCACCCACTCGGCTACCAAGACTCTTCCCTCACCAGCAGGCACCAGAACGTTTTGATGTGCAGCCACTCCCCCTAATCCAAGCTCCTCGTCACCCCTTCCCTAATCTGAGTGCTGGAGGCAGGAGCCTGCCCAGCCATGCCCCACTTGGATCACTGCTCAGATCAGCCCTCGGCCGCTCTTCACGTTGGGTTTGCTTCCATCCATCAGTCAGCAGCCACCTTAGTCCATCAGCTGCCTTCCTGCACAATGGGAGCTCAAACTGGGGGGGCCTCAAAGTGGAAATGGTCACCTCAGAGCTGTCCTGGGGCTGTGGCAATAACTGCTCACCACGCTGAGCTAGCTGATGGCCACCTAAAGCATAGCCTGGTGCTGATGAACCCATGTGTGTTGGTGATGCTTAGTGGCTTTTTATAGCCATGGCTTGGGTCTTGCTTCCCTTCCACGTGTGGAGATCTCCCTGGTTGTAGCCCTTCCCAAACTCAGCCTTCTCCAGGTGAAGTGTGTATGTGTTGTCCTTGGAAGTCCAGGAAGGACTTCTGGAAGAAGAGGGCCCTTTGTCACTAGTCGTGTGCAGGTTTTCTCTCTCTTGTAGCCCTTCCCAAACTCAGCCTTCTCCAGGTGAAGTGTGTATGTGTTGTCCTTGGAAGTCCAGGTCTGGAAGAAGAGGGTCCTTTGTCACTAGTCGTGTGCAGGTTCTCTCTCTCTGTCCCCTCTGGCCTCTTGCACTTGGCTGAAGGGAGGGGTCTGGGTCTCTGGTGGGACCCCACAGCTGGGTGAAGGGTGTGTGCTCAGGTCCCTGTGCTCACAGCAGCTGGGAACGTGGCACTTCAGTGGCTGCTATGGGCAGTTAAGGGACAGCAGTGCCAGACTGCAGGCCCAGCAGAGATGGCAGCACTCTGGCCCAGGCTCTTCTACATTCAGGCTAACACTTGGATGGGGAGGTGCCTCCATCCACTTTTGTATATTGTCTGTGCCTTTGTGACCAGGAGACAGGTCACCCAGGTGCCTGGCTTGTGGCTTGGTCCCATCCCAACTCATCTGTCCAGCTCTCAGCAGGGACAACTTTCCACTTCATCCCTGGCTGCTCCAGGTCCACGGTGAGCCCTGCTCTGGCAGCTGTGGTCTCCTGGCAGAGGCCTTGGGACACAGCAGTAGGATGACATGTTGGCCTTGTCACTCTCATTGCTCTTCCCTTACAAGACATCACTGGCTCCAGGAGGACACCCTCTTCCTCCTCCTCCTCCTCTTAGCTCAAGAAACACGGCGGGGGCCCTTTGTCCTTTTCAGCCAGCTGAGCAGAACAAGTGCTGGTCTCCTCCTCGCCGCGTGGACCCTGTCCTGCCTCACATCCCCTAGCACATCCTGCTTTTTCTTTGCATGTTCCATTTGTCAGGAGCAGTTATTTTAAGGCTGAGGACTAGAAGTTGTATGTTGGCATGTTGGTGGTTTTGAGGACACAAGCCAGACCCTTTCTGATACAGGATCATCTCACTGAGCATCTTGAGGCTCCCCACAGAGGGATGTTTTCTGCTCTTCTCTTGCTCACACCCTCTCTTGCAGCTCAGTGTCCTGCCTGGGACCAGGTGTTGAGCCCAGCAAGTAAGAGCACTTGGTTTCTTTGCCAGCACTCATGATTTGAACCTTGTTTCTTTATCTAGGGAACAGCTGGGTAGTGGAGGGCACGTGTGGAGTGGTCAGGTGGGGACCAGCCCCAGCTTCTTGACTCAGCAGGTGTAAATATATTAATAGGATGGTTTGGGGGGGTTTTTTTTGGTGTTTTTTTCAAGGGGTGAGGATGGGCAGAAAGGCACCACAGCGTGCTGGCAAAAGCAGCAGCACTCCAGTGGGGGTAGTGTGGGAAGGCAGAAGAAGGTGCAATAAAAATGCAGCAGCACAGGGAGCTGTGCAGAGCAGGAGGGTGGGAGGGGCAGAGATGAGCTGCCTGCTTCTGCTCGTGCCCTGTGAGGAGAGGCTGGGAGGGTGCTATTCTTTGTATGCATGATGTTTAATGGGGGGGAAGGTCACCCAGGAGCCCTTGTGCAGCTCTTGCTCCTGTCCTGCAGATGTGCCCATGGGCAAAGCAAGGGACCACGTGGAGCTTCTGGCCACTTGTGTCTGTTCTTCACCCGAGGCAGCACACGTGGTGTCCTGCATCTCTCTGCTGAGACCCTG
>NW_008592847.1:0-4968 GCF_000691845.1 Merops nubicus | reverse complement strand
CGCCAGCAGGAATGAAGCTGGATTTTCTTCTCTCTTTCCTCTAGCTTGTTTTTACCTTATTGTACAGAAAAGGTCAGTCCTCACATCAGCCCCCTCCCTTTTTATGGACTCCCTGAAACAGCTGGAAAAGGATTTGAACTGAGGTTTCCTAGGTCTCCTGTAGGAACAGGGTCAGATCCAGGGCATCAGACCATGGTGCTGGTCTCATGTAGCTTGTAGGAGCAGCCACCTCCCACTGGCACATCAGGCACCTTTGAAAATTAACTCAGAGAACCTGGTTCTGCTGTACCAGAGGTGCATCAGGGGCTGGGCAGTGGCCTCTTGGCATCGTCAGGCTCCACCACAGCCTTTAGGGCAGCTCTTCACCAGGTGGCAACACTCTACACGATGGCTTAACGGGGGTAGCTTTGAGTTCTGGGCTTCACAAAGGAAAAGAGGAGGAGGAGGAGGGGGAGGGAAGATGCTGTGGTGTGCAGACAGCTGTTCTGAACCACTGCTGCAGGCTGAGCTCCCAGTTTGGGCTCTGCTCCCCTTGCTCTCTGGCAACTATCTAAGCAGCCCTCCAAAGAAAGAGGCAATGCATTCCCTGCCTTCCTGGTAAAGAGAGAGAGACCCTGAACCACCAATGAACAGCTGAAAATGGAACTATTGCTGCAGAGAGCAGTGCTTTAAAATAAAATACAAACAGAAAACCCAAATCCAAACAAACCACAGCTGGAAAGGTTTTTAGTGATAGCAATGGTCCTTAGTAAACCTGCTGCTTCATCCTGCTCCAGGCTTTATCCATTCTTTTTAGCCTGGAGCAAAGGAGGCTCAGGGGAGACCTTCTGGCTCTGCACAGCTCCTGACAGGAGCCTGGAGCCAGGGGGGGGTCGGGCTCTGCTCCCAAGGGAAGGAATAACAGGACAAAAGGAATCGGCCTCAAGTTGCCCCAGGGGAGGTTGAGGTTGGATATTTCAGAAAAATGTCTTCCCTGAAAGGGTTGCCCAGGGCTGTGCCAGGCTGCCCAGGGCAGTGGTGGAGTCCCCACCCCTGGAGGGGTTTCCAAGCCGTGGAGATGTGGGGTGAGGGACACGGGGCAGTGGGGACCTGGCAGTGCTGGGGGAACAGCTGGACTAGATCATCTTAAAGGTCTCTTGCAGCTGAAACGATTCAATGATTCATCTTTCCAGATAAATCAGTGGCTATTTAAATTAAAAAGTGTGTGGAGAAGGGAGTGGGGGGTGAAGATATGGAGAGGGTGAGCTCCCTGAGCCCATCTGCTCCGTCCTGCTGCCCAGCGTGACATGACCCTGGCCACGGGCATCACCCTTTGGGTGAAACCCCTGGTGCTGAAGCCTCAGGAGGGTTCCTGCTCCGTTTTTCTTCCTCCAGGAAATTTCCTTCCCATTTTCACCCCCTCCCCTGAAACAGAACAAAGCCGCCTTTAAATGTGACCTTTTCTTTGCCTGCATTTATATATAAAAAAAGCAGCAAATTGTGTTTTTTTTCCATGGTTGGGATACAGCACTTAGTTTATTGTGAACACTCAAGCACATGCTCGGTGTAGTTTCCCTTCCCTCTGTAACTTTTTCCCCTTTTTTTTTTTTTTTAGGAAAAAAAAGCTTTGTTATTCTTCTCTTTTAAAAACAAAAAGTAATTTAAAACCTGTATAGTATTCCAAGCACGCACTGTAAATATTTATTATTACTCAGAAACTAGTGGCGGGTTCGCTTTTGTGACTAAGTTTTGGGTTTTCAAGCCTGTTCTAACACACAGAGATGTCCCTTGGGTGGCTTGGGAGAGGAGCACCCAGCGTCCCACCCACCCCCCTCTGCCCTGATAAACTGGTTTGTTTGGTTTTGATGACTGTTATAAATATATCTTTTGAAATTTTTTTTCTCTGTTAGACCTTTAGTTTTGAAGATCCTTGTCCAAAGATTGGGCACAGTCTGCTGGGGAGCTGTAACCTCCCTGGGCTATGAACGTGGGGTGGGTTTTTTCCCCTTGGTGATGTTGTATTTGGCAGTGGCATGAACAGCGTGTGGTTGTCCCCAGAGCAGTGGCAGCTCTGTGATGGGGACAGAGCACAGCTCTCCTCACACTGTAGCTGAGGGCTGTTGCAAGTCCCTGGGGCCGGGTGACACCGGGGTAACACTGGGTAACACTCACTCACTCCTGCAGCACCTTCCAAATGCTCTTGGACTTTACAAGACAACCCCAGAGCCCACTGTGCAGACACACATCCTACAGCAGCACCGTGACCTGCAGGACGTGGCTTCAAACCTGTCAGGACAACGTAGCTACTACTGAGCTGAACTTACACCACCCTGGGGCACAGTTTCCTACAAGCAGATCCAACAACCCAGGAGTGGGGAGCACCGTGCTGGAAACAAGGCAGATGTTGGCCCCAGGAATTCACCCTGCTTTGCTTTGAGGCTACTGAAAGAAACGAAAATCCCAGGGTGTGGGATTTACGAGCAGAAACCACGAGCCTTGTGGTCCCTTCCAACCCTGACAGATTCTGATCTGTTTTAGCAGAGGACTTTAGAGCCCTAATGGCTCAATGGTTGGACTTGATGATCTTGGAGGTCCCTTCCAACCAAAATGATTCTATGATTCTAAGTTGGGACCAACTGAACTAAGCCAGCTGGCCAGGAATTCCTCACCACTGAGTGCAGTGACACTGTGGCTTTGGGCTTTCTCCACACGCTGCCTCTGCAGGACACTCGTTCTGTCCTGAACAGAGCCAGCCAAGTGGGCTGTAAAATACTAGAGACCATGGTAAGTAGGAAGCAGACAGAACCAGCACAGCCCTTGGCTCCCGTCCACCCTCCTGGGACCTGGGGCTGTGGATGAGTTGAGATTTTAAAGGATCACTGATTCACAAGGATGAGGTTTTGGGGAGCAAGCAGGATGCTCTGTATGTCTGGGGGGGGATGTGAAGGAGCTCTGGCCCTTCAGGCACTGCCAGTCAGTCTCCTGCTGCCACCCTGGCGAGAAGGGACCGTAACCAACCTACAGGTCAACTGATGGGTGAGTGGCCTCTTTTCAGGGCCATTTTCCACAGCAGTTAGCCAGGAAATAATGCCTCACACGTGATCATTTCCCCCTGCAAAGAGAAGTGGGTGACAGAGGCTCGTGTTTCTCAGTAGGTGCAAGCTCCTCTCTCCTTCCCCCTCCTTCCCCCCCTGCTTTCTTTCAGTGCTTTTTTAGGAGCCACCATTCCCCATCAGCTGCTCACTGTAATAGAAAACATCACTTTTCCCCCCCCCACTATTTATTCCTTACAAACTCTTGTGTGACATGCTAGGTTCCTGTGGATGTAGCTGATCATTTTTATTTTGTAAATAGAATTACTTAACTTTACATTAACTATATCGTAATAAACTATTTTTGCACCACCCTTTGCTTGCTGTGCACTGAGCTGTTTCTTTTGGAGCCTGAAAACAAGGGAGCTGCTTGCTCTTAGAGTTACACTTAAAAAGAAAAGACAAAAGGTAGAGTTTTAATAGCAAAAACCTGTTTAAAACAGTGTCAGCCTTGGGATTTACCAGAGAATGACCTTCCTCAGCTTCTTCCATAGCTGCTACACCAGTAACTGCTTTTTCCTCCAAGCCCACCTCAGTTTTCTCCAAGAGCATATAACAAACCTGCAATCTGTTGATCTTACTCCAGGTAGCCTAAATATGACCTAAAGAGCTGCAGGACTTTTTAATGATTTCAATCTTTGGAACAACCAACCCCTGAGGATGGTCTGGAGCACAATAAAACCCATGATGTTGAGCTTTTTGGTGAGAACAGTTTATTTAACAGTGCAAATCAGAGCATAACTGCACCAAGCAAAACGAGTAACAAAGGCAAAACCCCTGTTTCATTTTTACAGCTTTTAAGGCACCTTATGTTCAGTGTAAAGTAATTCTCACACAGAGACTATTTAAGGTTTTGAAATCCCCAAGTTCACAGCCCTCTCTGTTCCAGCCTGAGTGGTGGGGAGGGAGCTGTCGCCTCCCTCTCGCTGCCCACCCCTGTCCCCACCCTGCTGGAAGCCTCTTTCCAGACTGCCCTACACTTGCTGGAAGAGGAGCTGTCCTTATCCTTACTATCTGTTCTCCTACTCTTTCTTTTTACACTGGAGCTCTGCTGATCTTACACCCAAAGAAACACGTACACAACCAAAATTTACTTCTCATTTTTGCCTTCGTATTTTGCACAAATTTCCTTCTACAAACATTCAACAATTAACCCGAACTAGAAACATAAGTAAGGGGCTTTCTCTCTCTCCATACAAACTCTAGCTTGGCTGTAACCCTCTTCATTCCTCCAGAGTTACTAGCGTAGAGGAGTCACAATTCCCCTCTCCAGTATCCCAGGTTGGAACACGTTTGTTCCAGCCCTGCAACACCTACCTAGCACCGCATGGAGGGAGCTCAGCTGCAGCGGGGCAGGGGGAGGAGCCTGCCTGCAGTTTTGAGCTCTAGGAATGCAGTCCTGTCCCAGCGACCCTCACCCAACAACTCGCCACAGCTGGGTTGTGCCCTCTCAGCACGGGAATGACCCGCAACAAGGGACCTGTGGTGCTTTAGGGTGGAGAAGAGCTCTCTAGAGTTCTTGCTTGTCTGGAGGAGCTTATCTAAATGACACCCAGATGGACGGCTGTAAATAACAACAAATTTAATTAATGCTCTCTGTTAACTACCCCACCGGCCCTGTGAGGTGAATTACTGCTCATTTACTGACTTCGGAAAAAAAGGTGTAGTTCCTGGGGTTGTACTCTTCCCAAATCCTTTCAAACTCGTCCAGGAAAGGCTTCACATACTCGGCGTCCTCCGCGACCAGCACGTTCTCCCGGTTGCTCTGGATAGCCTGGGTGGTCCAGTTGAGGGAGCCCGTGATGAGCATCCTCCGGTCCACGATGGCGAACTTGTGGTGCATGAAGCCGTTCTCCTGGTCGTGGCGCACCTGGATCCCTGCAAAGACACCACCGCC
>NW_008592846.1:0-8140 GCF_000691845.1 Merops nubicus | reverse complement strand
GATCAGGCTGGATGAAGCTCCGAGTAGATTGATCTAGTTGGAGGTGTCCGTGCTTGTGGGGGGATTGGTCTCGATGACCATTGGAGGTTCCTTCCAGCCCAGACATTCTATGATTCTGTAATTCTATGATTTGCTCTGCAGGGCATGTCCTGGCCATGCCACGGACTGGTTCCTGGATACAGAGTACTTAAATTTGGTGTTAAAGGTGACCACTAGGTCATTATGATAGCTCCTGTTGAACTATGACTGTGGCAGTGGTGAAGATGGCAGCATCTTGTTGGTTGAAAGCTGTGGGCAGGAGGAGGAGCTCGAAGAACAGCTCAGCTCATCTGGACATTCACGGAATGACAGTGGATTTGGTTTCATTTCAGGACTTGCAGAGTGACTGTTGCCAGTGACAGCGTTTGGAAGTAGGTGAACGCGTTGTGGAGAGCGTGCCTAGCAAACGCAGCCATTTGTTTTCACTGTCCTTGCTTCATGAAGAAGACTAGCATGTAATGTTTCTATTTCCCATGTCACAGAAAGAGCCTTTGGATCTTCTCTTTAAGAAGCACAGTTATAAACCAATTTTGCTTTAAAGACAAGTGCTTTTTTTTTGAAAATGATAAACCTGATTTTGGAGAAAAATACCATAATTTGGTGTTAGTTTTTCTTAATGTGAAAAAGTTCAGGTACATTTCATTCCATTGTGGAATAAAATTCCATTCAGAGCTGGGCAATATGCTCATAACAATGCGAATGTTGGACTATTTAGACAACTATGTCAGCATATTTACAGAAGTTCTTCAGTATGAGCTTTTTCTTTGCTGAGATCTTGATGAGTGGGAAATACTATAAAGAACGACTTCTGTGAGTGTTGGAGGAGTTTTGAGAAAGAGCTTTAAGTCTAGAAGACTGTTGTACTTCTTTAAAAAACACAGCAGTGATTTACTGACGTCCAGATTCAGCTCACTGTTTGACACCTTGAATAGCCAGACATCCAATTTAGGTCACATCTGGTTGTGTTGTGCCACGTGTGCGGAAGTGAAACATATTAAAAACTGTTCAGCTTTGGATCCTCTCATCTGAGGATTTACTCATAAATAATTGACAGCCCTCTGAACCAAAATCTCTTCATGACTCCATGGATTGCTCACCTCTTCCCTGCCAGGCTGGCTGTTCTGGCGGGCAGGGGAGGAGGGAGCGCTGCGTTAATGACGGTGTGCATCAGCCTCTGCCGCTCCTTTCCAGAGGCCACCCAGCTAAACAGTGGAAATGCATAACAGGAGATAAACATTTTATTGTTCTACTGAGATATGTGACATTCCAGCATTTTAAAGGAACCACTTAGCTGCTATATTTAAGACCTCTTTTTGTCATAGAAGCAGTGCTTATGATGAATTACTAAATCAATGAAATGTTTGCATCTAGTGCGCTGCAGGATAGGATATCAAATTAAGGGCTGTTTGATGTACCAGTTACAGCTGTAGTATTTGGGCTTGATCTTTCAGGATTTTACTGCAGGTAAGTATCCTTGCTCAGACTGTTGACTGCAATGGGACAAGTCTTTGCGAGCAGTGGTGTCTCATTTGAGCATGTCTTTGTGTGACTGAGCTCCTGTTTACCAGACGTGGAAGCGTGGTGATGAGTTTCCTTGCCTGCAAAGAAGAGCCATTCTGCCACCACTGCCTGCATGAAGTGTATCTGAATTGATCCAGCAAAATCTCATTTTAATGAGATTAAGTGTCTTCATATCATCTTTCTGATGACTTGATTGCTTTAGTTATTAGCCAAGTTGCTTAAATCTTTCAAGGTGCTAATACTTGCTTGCAGTTTAATATCCCTAACTATTGCTAATGTACAGGAAATGTCCAAATCACATCATTGAGAGAGAACCTTGACAAATCTTACAGCTATTTTAATGTGAGGTTTCAGATGTTACTCTGGTTTAATTGAAAGGTGAATGCTATAAAGGCTTTGTCAGTCTGCTGTTTCCAGATGACAGCACTTTCTGTGGGGTAGCTGTAAGTCCCAGAGTGCTGATCCCAGCTTTCAGCTTCAGGATTCATAGCTCAAACTCTTCTTTTTTTACCTGGCAGAAGTGTCCATCTATGCTGTTTGAATGTGTGTCTTCCCAAAAAATACTGATTTCAATCGAATAAAATGAAAAAAATGTTCTGAAATAATAATCACATTCTGCCTGAAATTGTAGAAAAAGAGGCCTTTGCTCCGTCTTCTATAAACCAAAAGATTAAGCTTGCTTATAAAGGATTAACAGAGCTCTCTTCTGTTAATTCATAGTGGTGTAGTCGAAGTGCCTGATTCAACATCAGTGGAAAATCCATTATTAATCAATGGGAATTTTGCAGCTGAAGCCAAAGGGATTAGAGACTCGTTCGGAAGTGACTGAAGGAGAGCAAGACCTGGATATGCTCTTTGCTACGTGCCTGTAAGCCGTCACTGGGACGTGGCCACAAAAAAATGGCCAAGGAAAGTCTTTGGTTGCCTCAGGCAGGCTGTCTCCAGAGAAGTGTGAAAGGCGAGTGTCGCTGTAGGGGACTGCAGCGAAGCCGTACCTGGCACGCCGCGGGTCCTGAGCTGCTGCGTCCAAGCAAGGCCATTTCCACGTGGAAGCTGTACACACAGAAGGATGACCTGCAGTCCTCTTCTAGGGGTTGTGCCCTGGTGGGGGAGAGTTAAATGAGGAGGTCAGGTGTGTGATGGGCGGAGGAGGTAGGAAGAACAGCGGAAGAGGGGTGCAGATTTGGGGATGAGGGAGGCAGAGGAGCACTGATGCCTGCACCATGCTCTTATCTGCTGCCACTTAAGCAGCCACCCAGTCATGTTGGTTTAAGAGACTAGAGTGCAAGGGAGATGCAAGAAGAAATTGCTGAAGAAATTGCAAAAGAATTTGCTACTGATGGTATGGAGGGTGATGTCCTAACAAATTGCATTGCCTGCAGAAGCTTCTTCCTTTAATAAACAACAGCTACTTTTCCTTCTAGTAGAGCACATACACCAACGCTCAGGCTGTTAAAGCCTGCCAACTATAAGAAAACCTGCAATGCCAGACTTACTTTAGTGAACACTATTCACCAAGCACGTTCAGAAATATAGTATCACTTTCTTCTGAAATGCTGTTATAGATCTTACCTTAAAAGTAGCTCTGATGGAGAGCCCAGTTGTGGAAGAGAGCATGATTTCTGTGACCTCTGCTGCAACACTTGGTAGGTACTTTTCCACGGATGGAACCTAATGTATCACAAAAAGCTTTCCAGAGTAAAAATTACACTTTTTACAATGCTTTGATAAATGTACACGTACTGGTTTGATCTGTTGTAACAGGCAAGATTGTGTCATTCAGTTTTGCAATTACAGAAATTAATTTAATTTTCATTTACTCTTTTTAAATGCAAAATAAATGAGCACACATCAATGTTGGGGCTCTCTTGTTTGTAGCTTCATCATTTATTAACCTAACACTTTAGATGAGAGCCTTTATATTAGCTGAGAGCCTTGCTTGCCTAAGGAAAAAGAAGAAAATATAGAACGGCAGAAATAATAGAATATTTTTATTTTTTTTTTAAAAAAACCCACAGAATATGTGTTTTCTGCCTCATACTTTGAGGTGCTGTCAAATATTGCCTTATTCTTAGTACTTTTTGTAAGAAGGGCCTCTGCTTTTTCCCCTAAATGGTGAATTGTGACCTGATGCTTAAACAGCCTGAAGAAGCTCATGTTTGGGTAGGCAAGGTTGCTTGTACAGTTCTTCCCACTCATGCTATATAGGGATAAAATGCTGCAATTGGGCAGGCAAAGTAAACTACCTGTGTGCACGCTGTAAAAAGGTATGTTTGGGCACTGTCTCGGCCATCTTAACGGTCTTATCCTGGAAGCCGTTTGTGATGTGCCTTCCTCTAATTTAGCCTTTTCAGAAAACGGTGTTGGCCTAATACAGGCAGTGGTGCAATATCAGCTCAGTGGTGGCAGAATTGCTCTTCTTTTTTACCTTTGTGTAGCTGGAGGGGATTTGAAAATTGGATATTCCTCTCCATCTCTGCAGCTCCAAGTAGCCCCAATACTGCCAGCCATGGATTAGTGAAATAAATCCCTCACGTTCATAGTGAAGTGGAAAGTATAAAGAGCATTTTCTGCCTTTTTTTTTTTTTTTGTCCTCTTTAATGTGTCATTTGCTAGCTGGCACAGTGACCTCCATTTCATGACTCCTGTGATGTGACTTGTCACAGAGCTTTTCTGTGTGGATTAATTCATCACTCAAGGGAGTAGTAATATGTGACATTATGCCTGTGGACCTGAGTAAACAGTTACCTATAGACCACTTACCATGAATCTGTATTTCAAATATTATCTGTTAATGCAGTTTGATTTCTTTTTTTAATATGATTTTCTTTCCTTTTTATTGTAACTCTCTTCTTAACTATGTCCTTGGTAGTCAAATGGCACACATACATGCAGAATCACCTTCTAGTGTTGCCAGTATAGCTGAATTTTGGAGAAAATGTTCCTGGCAATTTAGTACGTGAAATTTGCCAATGCATTGGGAGATGGTTTTATGCTAGTTATGTAGAGGCACAATAATTCAGTTTTGGTGGACATTCTATCAAATCTTTTAAATTGTTGTTCCAGTCAATTATATTGACTGAAGTGAAAGCAAAAACTAATCTTTTTTTTTTTTTTTTTCCCCCCCATTCTTAACATGAAGATTTAATTTCCTACTCTTGAATTATGTTTCAATATCTGTTGTGTATTTTAATTTGTGTGAGTGAACCCTGGAGCCCTTAGTTGTGGCTCCATCTCTAATTTTGCCTAACAAGTCCATCTCATTTCTGGGAAGCACATCCACCAGGAATTGATTAGTGGTAGCAGTCAGGTAAATGGTAGAGCAAGAAGTGGTGTCTGTGTCTGGTTATTGGGCCACTGTGGGGTCTGACCAGTTATGACAAATTGATGGATGCTTTTTCCAGGTGATTTCCATTATCATCCTTCTCAACAGGTTTGGTTGAAAACAGCCCTAGAGAAGTACTGGAAAAAGCAAACTAGCCCAGAAGCAGAGGACTGATTTTGCACCAAAATGGGAGGTCGTTGTTGTGAGGAAATTAGCTAAATAATTTACTCACCAAAGCAGGCAGATAGCCAATAACTCAGCATTGATGTGTTCTTCATTTATTCAGCGCTCAGGCATAGCGTGCACAAACAGTGCTGTGCAGTTGGTTCCCAGCAGGCACATCAGCACCCCTGGATGGCCTCAGGAGGAGTGTGGAACAAGTGATGGGACCCCTCAACTCCTTCAGGGGTGGCCTTTACAGACGTGCCAGGCCATGCCCTGGTTTCCAGCACCTGCAGAGTTGTTGGCAGGGTAGGGCAGGTGCCAGACCACAGAGCAGTGGGAGTCTTCTCTTAGGGGTTTTCTGGAGGCAGGCAACCTGGGAGTTCCATCCCCAGCCATGAACCACAGACCCTGGAAGTGCTAGAGTCGTCTGGCATCGTGGGACGTGGCTCCACACAGAAGCAAGGTGGCACAGGGAGCTGGTTGTAACTACCATGGGGCACAAAGCCCTGGAGGTTTGGACCTTGTGCTTAGCAGTCTGGGAAGCGGAAACCCTTGGTTGATTTTTGTCACTTCTTTGCTGTGGGAATTACTGAATTATTATTACTTCTTGAGTAGTGGTAAAATGAGCATTAGTTGTCAGTTTTAATCGGCAGTAAATAATTTTTCATTCAAGAAAGAGTAGCCAAGAAATCCCGTTTTCATGTGGTTTTCTGAACTAGGCAGAAGTTATGCATTGCAGTGCTGTGATTCCCTGAGAAGGACAATTTCCAGGTCTTTGCAGTTCCTGTGTGCCACCTTGCATGATGTGTTTTCTGTATTAAGTATTAGCCTGTATAATTAATTGCACTGATGCTTAAAAAAAGGAACAGCTTTAAACAGAAAAGGCTTCATGAATCACAGAATGGTAGGATTTGGAAGAGACCTCTGGAGACACCTAGTCCAACACCCCTGCCAAAGCAGGTTTGCCTAGATCAGGTTGCACAGAAATGTGTCCAGGCAGGTTTTGAAAGTCTCCAGAGAAGGAGACTCCACAACCTCTCTGGGCAGCTGTTCCAGTGCTCTGTCACTCTCAAAGTAAAGAAATTTGTCCTGATGTTTGAGTGGAACTTTCTGTTATAGTTTGTGCCCATTGCTCCTTGTCCTGTCACTGGGCACACTGTGCAGTAGATCCTTGTCTCTCTTGAACTGGAGGGCCCAGATCTGGACCCAGCACTCCAGATGTGGCCTCACCAGGGCAGAGCAGAGGAGAGGAGAACCTCCCCTGATCTGCTGGTCACACTTTCCTTAATGTACACCACAATACCATTGGCCTTCTTGGCTACAAGAGCACACTGCTGGCTCATGGTTAATCTGTTGTCCACCAGGACTCCCAGGTTCTGCTCTGTGGAGCTGCTTTCCAGCAGGTCATTCCCTAACCTGTACTGGTCCATGGGGTTATTCCTCCCCAGGTGCAGGACTCTACACTTGCCCTTGTTGAACTGCATTAGGTTCCCCTCCACCCAGCTCCCCATCCTGTCCAGGCCTCACTGAATGGCAGCTCAGCCTTTGGGTGTGTCAACCACTCCTCACAGTTTTGTATTATCAGCAAACTTGAAACCTCCTTTCACTGGAGTCTACATGAATAAAAAAAAAACAAAAACAAACAAACAAACAAAAAAACCCACAAAAAAAAAAAAAAAAAAAACACACACACACAAAAAAAAAAAAAAACAACTCGGGAATTTCTGTGCTTAAGCCATCTGTCAATAGGTAGTAATCGATTTTCTGAAGTGTAACTCTGAAATGTTAGTGTTCATCATTTAATAAACATCTCCCTGCAGTTCAGCAGCAGCTGGCACTTAGAAAGATTGAATTCAGAAAAAATAAGTGTGAAGATTGCTGTAGGTAAATGACCAGAGCTAAGAGATTTATACCTTTTAACCACCTAACTGCTTGGTTTTATTAACACTCCAGTACCTGTGCTCTGTGTCTGTATCAGCCTGATTTTATGCAGCTAGGAGCAAGCTCTGGCAAAACAATTAGTGCTGTCAAATCAGTCCTACAGCAGAGGGTGAGGTTTTGGTGGCAGGGAGAAGTGCAGTGCTGCTTTCTCTTCCTGCAGCTAGTGTTTCAGTTTGGGAGCAGAGGCATGTTCTGGCTGACAGCACACACTGCAAACTTCACTTGCCTTTTTCTGGTGAGTGATCCTCTCTGGTGGGTTTTTGTCCCTTAGCCCTGGCAGTGGTGGGTGTTTGGTGCAGGAGAGGCTAAACGTCCAAAAGCGCAGTCTGGCCATTGGGTGTGTATGGAGCTTTAACTTGGGAGGTGCTGATCGTGGTGGGTTCACCCTGGCTGGACACCAGGTGCTCCATTAGTCCACTCCTGAGCTGGAAAGAAGAGGGAGAATACAACGAAAGGCTCATGGGTCGAGATACGGACAGGGAGAGATCGCTCACTAGTTACAGTCATAGACAAAACAGACTCAACTTGGGGAAATTAGTTTAATTTATTACCAGTCAAATCAGAGTAGGCTGTTCTAAAATAACAGTTTGGTCTTTAAAAATTTGAGACAGATTATCCATTCTTGCTGAAAAAAAGATAGCAACATGTTCTTGGTACCTGATGTCTGCTTCTTAGTTCACTCCCACTTTTTCACTTTGTTTTAAAATGGAGAATTTCTTCTAAGCTCCCTGGATTGTACAGCAGGGACAGAGTACCAGTCGTTAGCTACCGGTCCCTGCAGGATGTATGCAAAAGACCAGTTACTCCATCTATGTTCTGACTGTGTATGTGAAAAATAAGGGGAAAAAAAACTCCTTCTTGGCAGCAACGTGAGCCTGTTAACATTGGACAAGTGATGCTTATTGTGCAAGCCTCTTGTCTTGCTTTTTCTAAACAATTCCTGTAAAGTCCAGTTCTTATTAGCTCTGTTTCCAGGGCATTTTTAGCTAGTGTCATGACCTGTGTGCCACTGTGCAATAGCAGACAAGGTGCTGAGCTGAGCCGTACTAACAGGCCTTAAACAGGATCGTATGCAAGACTCAGGGCCTGGGAGTTTTATCAGCAGAAGCCTTCAGAGAGGGCTGCTGCTGTAAGCCACAAGCACACGGT